>NC_089589.1:39768306-39897409 GCF_019320115.1 Miscanthus floridulus
AGGGCGAGTGGGCCGCGGGAAAGGAAAAGGCCAATCAGGCCGAATGTGAGGAAGGGAGAGAGAAAAGAAAGAAATTTCTTTTCTTTTTCCAAATAAATTTTCCAAACTCATTTTCAAGTTTCAAATTCTAGTCAAAGCTAATCATTACAAAAACAAATGTACAGCAGCATGAATGCATCAACAGGTTACTAACCTTATATTTGATTTTTAATTTCCCAAAAATTATTAATTTCCTATATTTGAATGCACACATAATCACATAATTAAATCAAATTTACTTTTTTTAAACGAATGAAATTTTTGGGTGTTACAGGCATGTCCACATCATCATCGTTTTCCTGCAGAACATTCACACCAACCTCACCATGCATAGTCCATATCGTATAGTTTGGCATGAATCCCCTGGTAATCAAGTGCGATCGTATAGACTCAATTTGATGAAAGTTCCTATGATTCTTGCAATCTTTACAAGGGCAGAAGACAGGGTTCCCATTCCCAGCATGGGCTTTGGCATCTGTGATAAACTGGCTGACGCCATGCATGTACCGCTTGTCCATTCAGGACAGATGTATCCACTCTCGATCCATCTCTGCACAAAAAAATACTGAGACAGTAATTATAAAGAATTAATAAGAAATCGAGCTTCATGAACAATAATTGTAGCTCGAAAGTACCATTTTTGGAAAACATTATTATACACTAATTATTGGAAAATTGAAATTTGTAGCCCCGGCCCTGTAAATTGAAAATCGTAGTAAAAAACAATTATTGCGCAATAATGAAGAACATCTATTCTACTATACTTCTAAGAACTAATTATAGCATCACATACTAACAATGATGATCTTGACCACCATGGAATAATTAGCTAGAAATTTAAATGTGTTCATAGACACCAACCGTTTGGATGATGGATTCACCATAATTTGAGACTTGCACAAATGTCCAATTGGAAAAGTGCTCTCTAGAATGGAGAAAGAACTAGAATGAGAATCAAGCAGTGTAGCCATCAAAACGAAGCTAATTAAGCAACAAAATCAAAGGAGTGGATGTTTGTTACTAACCTTAAAGCAAAAAGATCAAGCCATTCTTCAAAATCCAAGCATTAGCTTCATGGTGAAGAGCAGCCGCAACAATGGAGGAAAGGGTCCAAACGCGCGCCTCTATTCTCGGGATGAAAGAGAGGAGGAAGGAGATGACGGCTGTAGCCTTTTTGTGTTGTAGGCTTATCACCGTCGGTTCTTGGCTAGAACCGACAGTGATAGAGCCTAATCACTATCGGCTCTTGGCTTAAATCGGCAGTGATGAGTGGCCGCCAAAACACTGCTGGTTCAAGCCACAAACCGGCAGTGATGTGGTCCTTCACTGCCAGTTTTAGCCCAGCCCCAATCATTTTTTCATTTTTAAGCTCATAACCGGCACTGAAGGTACATCACTGCCGGTTCTCACAAATCTGACAGTGATGATGCCGGCAGTGATGTGCAAATCTAGCATAGTGATACTTGGGTGTACAAAAGACTTAGTAGATAAGTAATGACTTAGGAATCTTTTGCTCTTAATGAATCTTTTGTTTAGCCTTACTACATTTTATAAGTATCTATTTCTATCTCTAGAATACTGTTATTACATTACACTTATCATTTATTTATCACTTGACTTAGCCCTGCCGTAGCATGAGAGTGGTTTTATCATACGTATACATATTTGTCAATATCTCTATGCCAACACAACCTCATAGCTCCTCTCTGTGGATAAAATATAAATAACGATACTCGGTATAATCTCGGGTGAAATGCTATAATGGTATATTATCTGTGCGCTTGCGGATACCTTATATATATAGTTTATAAGTGTTCTCATAATTACCAACAACGCATTTCTGGCATCATACTAGGGATGACAAGTTAGTTAAGAGTGATGCTAAGAAATGTCAACAACCTGAGACAGCAAATTTTTGTGTCTCCATAAATGGGTTAAACTTCGCTAAAAATTGCGGTGCATTTTTGGACACGGGGTGATTTTGACTGCATCTGTAAATAAAAAGAGATGTGCGTCTCCTAAAATTATTTTTAGTAGTGGTTACATACGGCCCCCAATGGTCATGGTTTCCTTTTTCTTGATTCCTAATAATTATTTCAATTACATAATTCTTTCATCTATCCAAAAAATCAAGGGTTGTGATCTGTTGGAGCTCTTATACCTTCTAGAGGGTACCTGGAGTGTGCCATAGTAAGGCCCTATACTCAGGGGCGGTGCCTGCAGGTATTCTAGGTATTCCTTGGAATGTCTATTATTTTGGTTAAAGAAACAAATATCTATGTTATGCGTTAGTATATATGCCTTGCATTATGGAAGAAAGCTACAAAGACAAAGAAAAAGAAACTTCCGCATCCACATCAAATCCTCCCTGCTATGAATTTATATGGTCCTATACACTAATACATATTTACAATGCACAGTTGTGTTTATATGGAATACCCTGATACATCATCCTGGCTCTGCCTGTGCCTATATACTTCAATGTTGCTAGCCACAAAATCAAGTGATAACCATAAGATTGTTCTTTCAAATAGAAATCCAATGATACTTTATTTGAATTTTGAAATGCATGCTCGCTTTATTAAAAGAAACGGATGGAGTACAACAAACCGTTTGTCGCTTGATACTCTAATTGACAAATCATGCAGGAGACAAGATGCTCAATCATACTTCACTCACTTTCTTTATCAACAACGTACTAGTTACTGAATGAATGCATCAATTAACAAGTTGCTTCATGGATGTGTGTTGACCGCAGCAGCAGTAGTACTTCCCTTCATCCACCTTACATTTGGCCACTGGACATTTGTAGCCCAAGTAGTAGAAAATTCCCTCACAATCTTTGTCTGTGCAGGACTTCATCCTGACGCAAGGCTCTTTCAGTATCTTGACCACTTCCGAAGGGAAGCTGCCTGCAGCCGCCGCCCCTTGGATGGCCATCAGTAGCGTTGCGGCGGCTATGAAGACGAGAGTCCTTTTGAAGCACACTGTGTTCAGCGTCATGATTGATGAGGCTAATATGTTTTTGCCTTTGGGTGCTCTCTCTTTTTGGCTTGCTTTGCATTGCTTATATAGACCGGCGCCACAAGCAAAATATTATTGAACTGTCAATTCCTGCCATTTTTGTTTGCTATTATGTTATTGATACCACTAGATGTACTAGAAGTACTTAATGAGTATCATTACAACTATCTTCGTATTGAAATTATATCCTTATTAGGTGCATTAATGTGTTTCCTAGTATGTAATTATTTATCATTTTCTTACTTGATCTTCATGAATACTGAATTGTGGAGTCTAAAAGGGAAAACATTTATTTAGGTGTACTTCTAATTTGAGACTAAATTTGGTACAGTTTTTTTTTTACTTGAAATATAATTATTTTGTTTTCAGCTCATATTTTCAGGTGTGTTTGGCATGGCTTCTTGAGGGACTTCAGTGGCATGTTAGGTGAAGCCATTTCAAATGCTAATACAGAAATGTCTCTACAACACAGGGGAAGAGAGGAGTCGTTTTTTCTACTATAACGGTGAAGCTGTCTAAATGTAGCTTCTCCAGCTCCTCTGTCTCTCTCATGCATATATACTTTATTATTGTTATTATTCGAATACAAATTAAGTTACTTTCTAGGCACATTCGATTCCTGTTGCAATGCAAAGCATATAGCTAGTAATAACCTCTAATAAATCAACGAACCTATTAACAATTGCATGCATCCACTGTGATCTTATCGTATACTCCCTCCATTCAAATTATAAGATGTTTTGGCTTCTCTAGGTACATAGCTTATAATTTGGAATGGATGGGGTATACGTATAAGTTTTGTAGTTCCTATGATCATGTTTCGCTATACCTTGTTGCCATCATCTCTGTTTGACGATGCAAGCAGTCATAGGGAAAATAGCATGTAAATTCCATAACATTCCTAAGTTCTAGATATTCAAAAAAGAGCTTTATTTGTGATTACCCTTGTTTTAAAGTCTAATTATGATTTTATCCTTATTTAACTTCATGATTTTGCCGTTATTATAAGAATTAAATAAATGAACAAAATACAAATAAGGCGTAAAAATGAAACTAGGTATATGTCTTTCCCTGTGATGCCAAACCGTAGGGAAAGAAGGTTTAATTTCCATATGGACAAGCATGCCATGTAACTAGATTTCATGAAAGGGCCTAGCTGAGTTGGTTAGATGGCTTGATTCTAGTAGTGAGTGTCAGTTGAGCTAACTAAAACAAGTTTTCCTATGTGAATTTGTCCTAGATTTTTTAGCACTCTATTAATCTTAACCTTGATTTCAGCATCAAATATTTAACCTGCATTTTGCAAGAGTTTTTACAACCAGATTTGTACACATTTTAAATCTAAGAACAATTTAAGAAGTTGCACATGATTAATCCACCATGGGCAGAGTGTTAGGACAAGGTCAGGCTTTGTATTGTCTTTTAATCTTTTCATATTTATTCTTCTTTTTCTTAATTCAATTATTGGCCTTCAGCTAACATAGTCTAGAACTGAGAAGAACGATGGCTTCGGATTCAAAAAAAGAGATTAAAATCACAAAGTGAAGAACCAAGGGTAAAATCCCCAATTGGCCTTCAAAGAAAAGTCAAGAACACAAACCCCTTAAAAGAATATCCATAAACTAAAAATATTATATGCACAGACTGATACAAACATTTTGAAGTGAGGACATGCATTATTGCATTTAGAGGCACTCCTTTTATTCTAGAGATGACTCTATCAAGAACCATCTCTATAAAGATTATATGCACAGAATGACACACATGAGTAAATGTAGGTTTTTTTACCGCCTTTTAAACCAGTTTAATCATATCTAAAAATAGGTAATTTAGTAGTGGAGCGATGGCGTACCTCTGGCAACTATGTCAACATCCATATATCAAGGTCTCACTGATCAAATTCCCACATAAAAAGATCAGCAAACATCATTTTGCGTTGACCACATCCTGCTAGCTTTTTTCAATCCTCCCTTAGGGTGTGTAACTAGGCTCTAGCATGCTACACCGCATACACAAGTATGCAACATGAAGGAAAAAGTTCCTGTATGCTTTGATTTTTCCTCAAACTCAAACCATACATCTTACTCCCCCCTCAACTCTTAAACCATTTAAATCAACTCACTTCCTTTGTTAAACGTAGATTTCAAGAATGTTTCATTTTTTATTTAGTAAAAAGATCTTACAAATACCTAATATGGTTCAAAACCACAAAAAATGTCTCTAAGATAAAGGTAATAAATTTTGAGAAAAATCCTATGCCTAGGACCAGAAGGGGCTCCAATAGTGACAATCTCAATTTTAATGATTGGTCTTTGGCGTGTTCAAGATTGGTGCATGGTTGTTGTGTTCTCTTTAGATCTTCCGCTATGTCTACTGACTTGCTTATCCTTGGTGGTATTGGATAGTTATTGCGACGCCAAAAGTTGTCCTAGAGCGAGAACTTGGATAGTGCGAAAGTGTAGTATGGTTAGTGTCTCGAAATCATTAAAATTTCTTCCATGTCATGGCTTGAAGTGGTTTTGAAATGATTTTTTTCCTTTTTTTAGTTAAAAAAGTTCAGTAATATCTGATAAGGTTTTAAGCATAGAAAATGACTCCAAGCTTTTAAAAATTCTGAAAAAATCTAGAGATAGATTGGGATACAACAAATCCAAATAAAATAATTAGAGCTTGTGAAAACATCATTCAAAACTTCAAAAATTAGGTTTAGCTCTAGGAAAATGGAAAATATCAAAAAGATTTATATTTTTTCAAAACATTCTAATTGATGTACAAAAATGTTTTAAGAACTTTCATAGGAAACATATGAGATGTAACAAGTATGAATGTAATATACATTAATGTTGAGCGCATTAACGCTATGCAGTCATGAAGGTTGCTTGTTATGTATTTTTTGTCACAAAAAGTTTTTAAAATAGGTTTACATATCAATTTGAATGTTTTGAGAATTTTCTAGATATTTTAGATATTTTTCCATTTTCCTAGGGATATACCTATTTTAAGTATCTAGAGACACTTTCATGAGCTCTAAATACTTTATTTGTATTTATCGTATCCCAATCTATCTATGGAACTTTTTGGAATTTTATAAGTCTAGAAATATTCTTTTATTTAAAACATTAACAAGTATTTATTGAATTATTTTTAACTAAAAAAAGGAACCAAACCGCCTTTAAAAGCATTTTAGATTATGACAAGGTAATTTTAACAGTATTGATAGTTCAAGTGCTAAGATATCTTTTTTTTAGCAGAAGCGCTAAGATATCTCATATCTAGTTTTAAAGTTCAAAAAAAATTATATTACACTACTTATGAAAACAGAGTAGTCTTTTTCCTTGGGCCCGGCCTACCAAAGTCTTTATCCCTGGGCCCGGGCCAAGGAAATTGTGGACGGGATTTTGTGCTAATGAAACAACGATTGAAGGAGCTGTAGCCTATAGACACTAGACAGATGGAAACTGGGCTAGTACCGTAGAGCTGCCCACGCCAACCCCGTCTCGCTGTGGAAACTGAAGCTCACCACCCGCTCGGCGAAATGCCGAAGCGGAGCCGCGAGAACTGTGAGCAACCGGCGGCCAAGGTGGGCAGCGAGGACCGCCTCGGTTCCCTCCCCGACGACGCCCTCCTACACGTGTTGTCGCTGCTGCCCTCGGAGGACGCTGTGCGGACCTGCGTGCTGGCCCGACGCTGGCGCCACCTGTGGCGGTTCACGGCCGCGCTGCGCATCGCCCGCGACGACGATAAGCGGTGGAACGTCCGGTGGCTGCACAGGTTCGTCACCAACTTCCTGCGCCTCCGCGACAGCCTCTCGCCGCTGGACGTGTGCGACATATTTTGCTGCCCGTTCGTGTTGTACCAGGGTGGCCACGCTGCCCAGGCGTTCTGCTTCAAGGTTGCGGAGGAATGGGTCCGCCGCGTAGTGTCGGAGTACCGAGCTCGGGTGCTGAATGTTTGGATCTACACTCCCGAGGATATGCTGGAGCCTGCTGACGCGCCACTCGTCTCGCAGCACCTGACTAGGGTGGAACTAGGCGAAGTGGAATTGCCAAGCGGAATTCTAGATCTATCAGGATGCCCTGCACTGGAGCATCTAGAGCTGATATCCTGCAGAATCCAGGGCGAGAGGATGTTGTTTCCATCAGTGAAACATCTTAGAATCACTAACTCCAGTTTCTGCATTATCCCCCGCAGTAGCATTTCGGCCCCGAGTCTTGTTTCCTTGCAGCTATCTGACAATTGGGGCTTTACTCCTGTGCTCGAGAGCATGCCGTCACTAGCAAAAGCATTTGTCCGGTTTGATGACGAATGCTGTGATAAATGCCCTAGACATTGTTACAGGATTGTGGTCATGGCGACTGTGATGGATGCTATGGGAATCTCTGTTTCGAGGATGACGAAGACAATCAGTATGTGCTTCTTGGGGGTTTGTAAGGCAAAACGAATTTGGAGTTGATAGGTCTACCTGAAGTGGTATGCTTGCACTTTTCTAGCTTTTAGTCTTGTCTGCCTCCCCTAACATCATATCTCTTGTATATTATACACATCTTTAGAAAGCATGTATCACCTTCTCTGTTCGCTTGAAACAGAATTGCATATGAGCTCTTTTTAGACTTTTCCACATCCACACTGTATTCCCCACAAAACAACATTTTGAATCAGTATATTTCTCTGTAGACATGTAGTAGTTAGTTTGTGATAATTGTCTATAAAAGTTGCACACATCTGTTTTTGCTCGTGGATGTTCAATCTTATAACTTTAGACAATTTGAAAGCATACAATTTGGATTGTTTTTAGCTTCTGCTTTCCCCTAATTGCTTATGCAACTAGAAACCTGCACACATTTCATATATAATTCAGTGTTTATGAGTTAAGTGCTATGAAGGTATACCTTGAACTATACTCTACTCTGCAATTTCTAGTTTGTCTGCAGAAAGGATTTTAAATGGCGCCCTATATTGAGAAAGTTGAAAACATTGTTGCTCAATGAGTGGTGTGTTGCTGATGACTTCAGTTTGCTAATTTACTTTCTCCAACATTCACCAATTCTAGAGAAGCGTACTCTTCAACTGTCCAAGGTACCATTATTTGTTTCCTACCTATGTCATCACTTGTTCGGTTAATGCTTTACATATATTTGATTCACCTCTGTGCATATTTTTTTTCATCTAAAACAGGTGCCAGAACCTGTTGTTAAAGCAAATGGATGCCACAGCCCAAGGGAAGGATCCATGGTATCTAAATGCCTCAAAGCAATTGAAGTCAAATATCAGGATGATGGAGTGCTTGATAAACTTTTAGCGATCTTAAATACCTATGGTGTGTCTTCTGAGGTGGTTACCATCCAACAGAAGGATTCTTTATCGTCTGAAAGTAAGTTTACTATTGATGCTTTTTGTTATTACTATATTTGCGGAATATGTGTGTGCGTTTGTTTACTAAATCTTAAAAGCATACCCGCAAAAAGATAGGCAACATAAAGGTTGAAGTTTCGTGTTAGTATAATGATTTTTATAATGAAGAAAAGGAATTAATATGATTCAGTAATTAAAAAAGTCTAAAGTGGAGATTATAGCAGCATTGCTTTGGTTTACCTGTATTTAACTATTTATTCGCATGATCGTACACACTTCTTCCTGCCAATGTTACCATGCAATGCTGGGCATCTACTCCAGTGAGGGTTGACTGGCTCCCTGTTCTCATCAGCCATTGCCAGCATAGGTGCAGAAGCCACAGCAGCCATTGCCCTGGTTTCTGTGCCATATTCAGATGGGGCTACAGCCAACTTATTCTTATAATCATCTATTACCCAAATACCCAATACCTAGGGTGACTATGAATGGCTGTCTTTCTGAGTTGGAAACTAATGCTTGAGTAGCATATGTGACCACAGAATATTTAATCTGTCCACTTTAAAGGAATGGTCTACCCATGCTGGTAAGAGCTGGCACTTTTCAAATTTCAATAGGACCTTTCTGTTTCTGCTCTCTAAACCATTGGTGCAAATCAGAATTGCTGCACCAAAGGCAAGAAAAATGTATAACGGTTCCTCCTTTTGTACTCCCAATGAGGCAGCTAGCTATATGTCTGTTTTGCTGTGTAGAGCTGGGACTCTACATATAACCTACCAAGTACCAAATAGTACGCTAATACTTTCAACCAGTTAGCACCATTAACACACCCTTCATGCTCTTCAATACTAAGTATGCAATACCATTTTCTGTATTTCAAGGCCCATTACTAGGCAATCTGAAATTTAGGTTGAACATCATATTTCTCTCTTTCTGCCTTTCTGGCTCTCTAATACTCACTGTTTGTTTA
The DNA here is from genome assembly GCF_019320115.1 of Miscanthus floridulus. Lineage (NCBI taxonomy): Eukaryota > Viridiplantae > Streptophyta > Magnoliopsida > Poales > Poaceae > Miscanthus > Miscanthus floridulus. The sequence goes on from NC_089589.1 coordinate 39,777,689, forward strand.
ATGGTTGTACAGAATTCAGTTTCGAGCAGAAGGATTAAGACTGATGCCACTGACATCTCTACTGTCTCCTAGTTATTCAGAAATTTGTCATAAAATTTGCAGCAATGGCATTGCTGGCTTTTGTCTTTCTAATTCTTAGGTCAATCATGTTTATCAGAATTCATGGGTAGCTTAGATTTAGTCATATATAACTTGTATGACTGTAGCTATACTTGGATCAATTACTCTTTGCATGATGTACTCATTTGAATGCATCCCAGTCTCGACTTTCAAATGGTTTCATTCTGGATGCACATAGATTTGAATGCATCTGAGTCGAGACTTTCAACTGGTTTCATTCTGGATGCACTTTTTCTGTTCTTGTGTACCTAGTATAACTTCCTCTGGTGCATATCAGCTCTAATAAATGGCAAAAAAGTTGAAAATGGTACAAATTTGTCCAAATACATACCTAGAAGCTTTATTGTTTGTTGCAACTTTGCATAGCTCTCTGCAAGGTATAGCTCTATCAAACAAAAACGTATCATGGGGATGACAATTTCTAGTTTTGGAGTTCAGTGAGCTCCTGTGCTACTCCAACTCTTTTCTCTATAAAACTAGAAACATAATCCTATATATCACGGGACAGGAGGAAGCTTTCAGTGTGGGAGGACACAAGCATGCTATTGGATTGTTTACATTAACCCTTCTCTCCAAATTAGATTTGAATTGAGTCGAGTCTGTTCGAAATCAAGTTAAAATCAATGAATTTGACTTCATTCAGTCTCCAAGGATTTTTGCTGGAAGTCCAAGAAACTCCTTAGTTTTGAGCTCAGTATTTCTTTCTTTTTCAAATCGAAAGTTCAAATTGCAAAACTGAGTTCAATCCTTCTATCTTTCAAAACCGAGTCAGAATTGATTTGAAAAAAAACCCATGTGACTTCCTTTTGAAATGGAATACGTAATTGCATTAAACCAAAGTCATAGAAAGATTACCGGACACTAAGTCCTCGAGACCATCCGGCGTGCCATCCCACACCAGAATACTGTTCTCGGCAACCTTTTGCCACCAAAGCATGAGCTACTTTATTACATTCACGAGGAGAAAACTGAATCGAGCAGCTACTAAAAGTAGAGCATATCATCAGAGATTTCAGTTCCAAGATAATTCCTCCAGTGTGCCAGCCGGAAGCCATCATTTTCAAGAGCTAATTTCACCATAGTGCAGTTCGTTTCTACGACAGCTTTTTGAATTCCCAATTGGTTGCCGCCTTGATTCTAGCCATATATGCAAGCAGTTCTGCACGAAAAAGCGTCCATATGATGGCTCAGTTTCCCAGCTCCTGCTTGCACAACCTCACCATTAGAGTCTCTTATCACAAATTCCCATCCTCCATTCCCAGAATGGCAATCAAAAGCCCCATCTGAGTTTATCTTAAGAGTCTCCCCTCCCGGTCTCTGCCATCTCTGTTTCAGACTTCTTGTTGTATTTGATTCCTTCGCAATAATGCGTAAAAACTCACCCGTTTGTGTCGCTAACTCATTGGGTTCCTGTCTCCTTTCTCCCTCTCGAATTCTATTTCTTTCAGTCCACCGGTGCCATAGCAAGTTGACACTGAGCACTCGATCTCTTTCCTTTAGACTCCATATATGTTCCAGCACATGTTTTGGAGATACCTGTGCTGCAACAGAGGTCCTGTATTAGAGGACATTGGTATTACGAGTAAAAACTCAAGATATGATACTTTTTATGGAAAATGGCAGAAATTGATTGCTCAAGGTCAATTTGGTTGTGGCTCAAGCCTATATAAGAAAAGACCCACAAGCAAAGGGGCACTCAATTCTCTATAAGCAAACAACCACAAAGCATACGAGCATCATCAAGGGACCAAGTAGCCTATACTTACGGAAGCCTAGCCTAGAGCTTCATGGCATGTTCCAAGAAGACTCTCGCTATTGTCGTTGTTCCGCTGCTGATGGCTCTCCTTGCCTCGGCAATGCCAGCAAGCCAAGGCAGTCCTGCCCTGTTAGGAGCAGAGCAGTGCTCCAAATCTGACAACTGCAATGAACAGTTGTGTGGGGCGACGTGCGCCGTCTTGGGGCTGAATGCTGTTCGGATATGCAAGGTTGTTGGTGGAGTCTCCTCCTGTTGTTGCGTCCCAAAACCATCCACCTCCATCGGCATCCGTCACTAGCTTATTCGCTGACTCATCATTTTCTCAATTAGATAGAGAAACAACATTTTTATTAGCAAAACTTAATATGTACTGTAAGGGTCAAAATGTGTGGCACAATGTATTACATCCATGCCAGCATAGCAAATAAGTGATGCCTTGTATCTTTAAATAAATTTAATATATAAACGTGGTCATGGAAAACTTCACATTATGACAATACGCTTGATGAATGATGATTTCTCATTCTGCCTTGTTTTCACCTTCTCAACCCAATTCCGAATGATTGGTAACAAGCAATAGGATGCATTGTCCTTCTTGTTGGTGCGCGATGCAATGTGGATAGGCTTGCCAGCCCAGCATTGACCAATCCTCCCAACCAGTGTGTGCTTGTTGCTACTTTTGGCACTGCCAGTATTGCTAGGGAGCCCACGAATATCACATTCGAGATAGTTAGGGTGCTGGAAATTCTGATATAAGGAGATGTGACAATGCGATTGTCGGGATTCATATAGATGAAGCTACGGATCAGTTTACTAACAACGATGATTTGACCAATGCCGCACAATTCATCGTAACCTCTGGTACATACACTTCAACAGCATATCCCGTTGACAACTCAAGGTTTTCTTATTGGAAACTCCTCCGATCTTGAGGGAAACGAGAAAACTGTGTGTAGAATATGTTTCCTACTAAGGGGATCATGGACGATTGAGAGATCCATCTATCCAATCGATAAAAATGATCTATTAAGCATTTTACCTTTTTGTACCTAAATCTCTTCCAGCCCACATGATGTCTAGCAGATCTCTATACGAGATCTATCGGCATTCTAGGTGGCCTTGACGATCTTATGGCGCCCCCATTGTGCGATATCGTGATGGGTCATCCCGGGAGGCGTTCATGGGTCTTTTCAGCAAAGAACTAGCATTGAATCGGCCTTGCCGACAAGCAAGTCGGCCTTGCCATTTAGATCTATCTCCACTGCCTATCTTGGACATGTGCGGCCCGGACGATCAAGCTCATGCCAGTGTGTGACCGAAATTTGCATCAACACACCTTTTATCGACTTTGTTGGGGAAGAAAGCAAGCATATGTACTACTACGGCCGATGGTAAGTAAGATGATCCGACTAATCCAAGCAATCCCATGTACATCACGAAGCCTTTGGCCGATCAACTTCCTAATGAGATTTGCAAAATGCTAGAGAAGAGGGCATAAGCCCGAGTTGCTGCTAGTCTAGAGTATGCCCTAGTATGCTTCAGAGTGGATCGGCTGGAACCTGTCAAGAAGATCAAACGCATCCAAATTGATCTATTCCAGCTACAACTTCATCTGAGGTGAAAACTCGTCAACCACCACCAAGATCTGGTGTGAGGGAATTTTGCTCAACTGAACATCCATTAGCTGCTATTAGTTAGGCGTGCTTAGGTAACAAGATAGTTGTTGGTTTGGTGTCCATCTAATAATGAGCTGAGCTAATAGCCGGGTCTATTTCGATCTACCACGACTAATTTTTAGCAGCAAATAACTACTAACTGGTTGGATCTAAATAGACCCTTAAATCATGTTAACGTTTTGTTAATTTTGACCAATATAATATTAGCGATCATCAAAATTGATATGGTGTATTAACAGACAATAGGCGCATAGAATGGTAGATTAGTATGCAGTGAATCTATATCAATAAAAAATTGATTGGCAAGGATCAAAATAGATATGGCATTATTAGGCAGCTTATGCTTGCTCATCAAGAAAAATGTGAAATTATAAATATATGATTTTAATTGCATTACCATTAGTATAAACATTGAGTGGGTAATATATACTAGACGATATTGGTACTACGAGTAAAAACTCAAGATTTGATATTTTTTAAGGAAAATGGCAGAAATTGATTGCTCAAGGTTAATTTGGTTGTGGCAAAAGCCTATATAAGAAAATACCCACAAGCATAGGGGCACTCAATTCACTATAAGCGAACAACCACAAATCATACGAGCATCATCAAGGGACCAAGTAGCTTCTTCTTATGGAAGCCTAGCCTAGAGCTTCATGGCATGTTCCAAGAAGACTCTCACTATTGTCGTTGTTCCGCTACCGATAGCTCTCCTTGCCTCGGCAATGCCAGCAAGCCAAGACAGATGTGCCCTGTTAGGAGCAGAGCAATGCTCCAAATCTGACAACTGCAATGAACAGTTGTGTGGGGCGACGTGCGCCATCTTGGGGCTGAATGCTGTTGGGATATGCAAGGTTGTTGGTGGGGTATCCTCTTGTTGTTGCATCCCAAAACATCCACCTCCATCGGCATCCGCCACTAGCTTGTTCGCTGATTCATCAATTTCTCGATTCAAGATAGAGAAATTGCATGTTTATTAGCAAAACATAATATGCACTGTAAAGGTCAAAATTTGTGGCACAATGTATTCCATCCATGCCAGCATGGCAAATAAGTGATGCTTTGTATCTTTAAATAAATTTAGTATATAATCGGTGGTCTTGGAGAACTTCACATTATGAAGATAAGCATGATGATTTCTCATCCTGCCTTGTTTTCATCTTCTCAACAAAATTTCGAATGATTGGTAACAAGCATTAGGATGCGTTGTCCTTCTTGTTGGCGTGTGATGCAGTATGGATAGGCTTGCTGGCCCAGCATTGACCAATCCTCCCAACCAGTGTGTGCTTGTTGCTACTTTTGGCACTGCCAGTATTGCTAGGGAGCCCACGAATATCACCTTTGAGATAGTTAGGGTGCTAGAAATTGTGATATAAGGAGATGCGGCTCCTACAGAGGGCACCTGAGTGACAATACGATTGTCAGGATTCATATAGATGAAGCTGTTGATCAGTTTTCTAACAACGATGATGAGACCAATGCCTCACAATTCATCATAACCTCCGGAACATACACTTCAGCAGCATATCCCGTTGACAACTCAAGGTTTTCTTATTGGAAACTCCTCTGATCTTGTGGGAAACGAGAAAACTGTGTGCAGAATATGTTTCCTACTATGGGGATCACGGGAGATTGAGAGATCCATCTATCTAATCGATAAAAATAATCTATGAAACGTTTTACCCTTTTTGTACCTAAACCTCTTCCAGTCACCATGATATCCAGTAGATCTCTATACGAGATCTATCGGCATTCTAGGTGGCCTTGACGATCTTATGGTACCCCCGTTGTGCAATATCCTGATGGGTCATCCCAGGAGGCGTTCGTGGGTCTTTTCGGCAAAGAACTAGCATTGAATCGGCCATGCCAACAAGCAAGTCGGCCTTGCCATTTAGATCTATCTCTGCTGCCTATCTTGGACATGTGCGGCCCAGACGATCAAGCCCATGCCAGTGTGTGACCGAAATTCACATCAACACACCTTTTATCGACTTTGCTGGGGAAGAAAGCAAACATATCTACTACTACGGCCGATGGTAAGCAAGATGGTCCGACTGATGCAAGCAATCCCATGTACATCATGAAGCCTTTGGCCGATCCACTTCCAGACGGGATTTGCAAGATGCTAGAGAAGAGGGCATAGGCCTGAGTTGCTGCTAATCTAGAGTATGCCCTAGTGTGCTTTAGAGTGGATCGGCTAGAACGTGTCGATAAGATCAAAAGCATCCAAATTGATCTTATTCCTTCTACAGCTTCATCTAAGGTGAAAACTCCTCAAACACCACCAAGATCTGGTGGGAGGGAGTTTTGCTCAATTGATATCAATTAGCTGCTATTAGTTAGGTGTGCTGAAAGGTCCTAATGGATAGAGGGGGGTGAATAGCCTAATAAAATTTTCTACAACAACACTTAGTGAACTGGTTAGACAATTATGAAGCGAAGCAAGTGTTGCGCTAGCCTACCAAAAATGCAAGCCACCTACCACAACTCTAGTTTATATAGTTTCTATCCACACAATAGCTATGTCATTAGACTAAGTTAGTGTGCTCTCAAATGCTAACTAAAGAGCCACACTAACCAAACTAATAAGCTCTCACAACTAGCTACACTAAAGAGCTTGACAACTAGTTTGCGGTAATGTAAAGAGAGTGAGCAATTTGTTTATACTGCCATGTCGAGGAGTGAACCAATCAATCACAAGAATCAATATCAATGAAGTCCAATCACCTCGGAATCAAATGATGAACACAATGATTTTTTACCGAGGTTCACTTGCTTGCCGGCAAGCTACTCCTCATTGTGGTGATTCACTCACTTAGAGGTTCACGCGCTAATTGGCATCACACGCCAAACCCTCAATAGGGTGCCGCACAACCAACACAAGATGAGGATCACACAAGCCACAAGCAATCCACTAGAGTACCTTTTGGCTCTCCACCGGGGAAAGGTCAAGAACCCCTCACAATCACCACGATCGGAGCCAGAGACAATCACCACCCTCCGCTCGACGATCCTCGCTGCTCTAAGCCGTCTAGGTGGCGGCAGCCACGAAGAGTAACAAGCGAAACCCGCAGCGAAACACGAACACCAAGTAATGGAGACGGGGATCCCGATCTTCCGTCAGGTGATGGTAACTATCGTTGTGGCGGAGAATGACACACCGATCCGGCTTCAGATCGAAAGATCGAACCCTGCAATCTTAGCACCACAGCTCCTCTGGTTATCAACCAAGTCTCAGACCAGGTTGACCTCGCCAAGAAGGCTAATCCCTGCCTGCGCAACGAAGAACACAAGCAAGAACAAGAAAAATCGCAACCAAATTGCAGATGTATGATTAATCTCACGAGTTGAGGTCTCACAAACCGATGAACGGTGAAACTGTTCTTGACAGAATAATCTAAGCAAAACCCCCAAACCCTAATGGAGGGGCGGCGGCTGTTTATGAAGACTCTAGGGTCGTGCAAGACCCCTGGACGCGCCCCTAATGGGCCCAAACTCGATACATGGTCCAATGGACCAAAAGACGGTGTCGCAGCACCCTGGCAGATTCTGGATGCTGACTTGTTTCGACGATTTCCCTTGATTCCGAACAGATTTTGATGTGAAACCACTTGGATTGGCTTCCTTATCAAATTAGCTTTCCATCCATATATGGATCATCGAAAACGGAGCCCGGATGCATCCTGGGCGACCAGTTTAACGCAGACTGGTCCTGGAGGCCGAGGCAGACTCGAATTCGTGTTGGACTGGGCCTCCGGCTTGTGTTGGACGTCCTTGCTAGTCATCATCACCTCCTCCATGTCCTCTTAGTCCCTCTTGACCCTCTCCAATGTTCCTAAGCAAGATAACATCATTAGGTAGTAGTCTATTCTCAAAAGTATGAAAATGATCGCTTAAGAACGAGCTCACCTGTAAATTGAGTTGACGCATTCGAGCCCGGGTCATTGGACCTTTCATGACGGTTGGAGGATCAGTTGGTACATCCAAAGGAGTGATGTCCTCATCATCCTCCCCCTCTTGAATTGAAGTCGTCCTCGACTCAAGCTCATCTTCTTCTCCCAAATAAGGTTTCAAATCTACAATGTTAAATGTGGGACTAACCCCGAACTCGGGTGGCAACTCAAGTTTGTATGCATTATCATTTATTTTCTCAATAATCTTATAAGGACCAGCTGCTCTTGGCATTAATTTAGACTTATGTAGCTCAGGAAATCTATCTTTTCTTAAATGTAACCAAACCAAATCACCCGGTTCAAGTTTAATCTCTTTTCTACCTTTACTACCAGCAATTCAATACTTTTCATTCATGCTTTCAATATTTGCTTTAGTTGTTTCATGCAACTTACGAATAAAATCAGCACGCTCTCTAGCATCACTATGTATTCTCTCAGTGGTAGGTAAAGGCAAAAGATCAATAGGAGCACGGGGGTTAAAACCATACACTACCTGAAAATGACTTACCTTGGTGGTGGAATGTTCCGCCCTGTTATATGCAAACTCCACATGCGGCAAACACTCTTCCCACATCTTCAAATTGCGCTTCAAAATGGCTCTCAACATGGTGGACAATGTTCGATTCACAACCTCAGTTTGCCCATCAGTTTGGGGATGACATGTTGTAGAAAACAGCAGCTTGGTCCCCAATTTATTCCACAACGTGCGCCAAAAATGACTCAAGAATTTTGCATCACGATCTGAAACAATAGTAGAAGGCATACCATGCAAGCGAACAATTTCTTGAAAGAAAAGGTCAGCGATATGAACAACATCGTCGCTCTTATGACAAGGAATAAAATATGCCATCTTAGAAAAATGATCAACCACCACAAAAATACTATCCCTCCCCCTCTTAGTCCTTGGCAATCCCAACACAAAATCCATAGATATATCTGCCCAAGGAGTAGAAGGAACAGGAAGAGGCATATACAAACCATGTGGGTTCAATCGCGACTTAGCTTTTTGACATGTGGCACACCGCGCCACATACCGCTCCACATCACGCCTCATCCTAGGCCAAAAGAAGTGTGTGGACAGCACCTCCTCCGTCTTCTTGGCACCAAAATGTCCCATCAATCCGCCTCCATGTGCCTCCTACAACAACAAAAGACGAACGGAACCAACTGGAATGCATAGGCGGTTAGCTCTAAACAAAAACCCATCGCTGATCATAAACTTATTCCATGTGCGTCCCTCTCTACAATTAAGCAACACATCCTTAAAATCAGGATCAAGCGTATATTGTTCTTTAATGGATTGAAGACAAAAAATTCGTCAATCAAGTTGAGACATCAATGTATATCTTCTAGACAAAGCATCAGCAATCACATTATCCTTTCCTTTCTTGTGTTTGATAATATAAGGAAAAGACTCAATAAATTCAACCCATTTAGCATGCCTATGATTCAGATTATTTTGAGAGCGAAGATACTTAAGCGATTCATGATCAGAATGAATAACAAATTCTTTAGGCCACAAATAATGATGCCACGTCTCTAAAGAACGGACAAGTGCATACAATTCTTTATCATACGTGGAATAATTAAGAACAGGACCATGTAATTTTTCACTAAAGTAAGCAACATGTTTACCATCTTGCATCAAAACACCACCAATGCCAAGTCCACTAGCATCACATTCTAGCTCAAAAGTCTTACCAAAATTTGGAAGTTGCAGCAATGGTGCGTGTGTAAGCTTGTCCTTCAAAGTGTCAAAGGACTCCTCATGTGCCTCTCCCCAATGAAACACCACTCCTTTCTTCGTCAACTCATGCAATGGGGCAGCAATGGTGCTGAAATCTTTGACGAAGCGGCGGTAGAATCCTGCAAGACCAAGAAAACTCCTCACCTGTGTGACGGTTTGGGGAACCGGCCAGCTCTTTATGGCTTCAATTTTCATCTCGTCCACCTCAATTCCCTGTGGAGTTACAACATAGCCAAGAAAAGAAACTCGATCCGTGCAAAAGATGCACTTCTCAAGGTTACCAAATAAACGTGCATCACGTAAGGCATTAAAAACAGCACGTAAGTGATCCATATGTTCATCAAAAGACTTGCTGTAAATCAATATATCATCAAAGTAAACTACCACAAAATGACCAATAAAAACTCTTAAAACCTCATTCATTAAGCGCATGAAAGTGCTAGGTGCATTTGTCAAACCAAAAGGCATAACTAACCACTCATACAACCCGAATTTGGTTTTAAATGCAGTTTTCCATTCATCTCCAAGTTTCATTCTAATCTGGTGGTAGCCACTTCGCAAGTCAATCTTAGTGAAAATTATAGAACCACACAACTCATCAAGCATGTCGTCTAGCCTAGGAATAGGATGACAATACCGAATAGTAATATTATTGATGGCTCTACAATCAACACACATACGCCAACTTCCATCTTTCTTAGGAACCAAAAGTACAGGAACGGCACAAGGACTAAGGCTTTCATGTACATACCCGCGGTCCAAAAGGTCTTGGACTTGCCACTGAATTTCCTTAGTCTCCTCAGGATTGGTTCAATATGTAGCTCGGTTGGGCAAGGTCGCTCCCAGAATCAAATCGATTTGATGCTCTATCCCTCTCATAGGTGGCAGCCCCGGGGGTATCTCAGCTGGAAAAATGTCCTCATACTCCTGCAAAAGGTTAGTGATAGCAGGAGGTACCGAGCTAACAATATCATCAAGTGAAAACATAGCTCGTTTGCGTACCAAAGCATAGCAAATATCATCATTAGAAATTTCAGCAAAGTCACATTTTGTTGCAAGCATAACACCACCCTTCAATTTAATCCCCTCAGCCTTAGAAATAGATGTAGACTTATCCTTTTTAGGTGGGAAAATAGAATTAGCAACTTGCTGATTTTCAGATTGAACATCATTCAAACTAGCAGCGCGTTCTCTATCAGCTTGTACAATTTGAGCAGGGGTCAAAGGTACCAAAGTAATTTTCTTTCCTTGATGCACAAAAGTGTATTTATTACTTCTACCATGGTGTGTAGAATCATTATCATGTTCCCAAGGATGACCCAATAAAAGTGAACAAGCTTGCATAGGTACCACATCACAATCAACAGAATCAGCATAAGAACCAATGGAAAATGAAACTCTGCAAGTTTGTGTTACCTTTGCTTTACCAGAATCATTTAGCCACTGAATATGATATGGACGTGGGTGTGGGCGTGTGGTCAAGCTAAGCTTCTTGACCAAATCAGAACTCACCAAATTGTTGCAGCTACCTCCATCAATAATGACACGAGCTCAACGGTCGCTGATGACGAAGAAAATCTGGAACAAGTTATGGCGTTGTAGCTTCTCAGGTTGCTGGACTTGTGAGCTGAGCACCCGCTGTACAATAATGCTCCTATAGGACGCCGTGGCCTCGTCACCAAGGACTTCGCCGTCCTCCTCATCTGCATCTTGGTCTTCTTCATCCTCAATGTCAGAGGTGCTGATGTAACCATCTTCTATAGCAATATATGCCCACTGACTTTGGCAGTCCTTCTGCACATGGCCAATGCCATGGCAGCGGTGGCACTGAATACCCGAAGTGCGTCCGTCGATGCAACGGATGAGGAACTCTTGGTAGGCACCTGCAAAGAATTTTTACCTGAATCTGAAGGTCGTGCGGGAGGTGTCTTAGGTGTAGCGGAAACTCCAGAGGCTGTTGGTTGCTTGCTCGCTGGTGGAGGCGTTTGAAAAGTGGTTGGCTTGGTCAGCCCCAAAGATGGTGCCGAGCATGGCATGTATGTGCTGGTGCTGTCCTTGCTCTTGCCCTGCTGTTCACGCCCCTGCAATTCCTTTTCTGCAAGCATAGCAAACTGAAACAACTAGTTGACAGTGTTAAATTCTTTATAATCAACAATGTCCTGAATGTCATGCCTCAAACCAGAATAAAAACGACAAATGGCATCTTCGTTTCCCTCTACAACACTACAGCGCATCAATCCCTTTTGGAGCTCACCATAGTAATCCTGTACAGATTTATCTCCTTGTTCTAAATGCATCAATTTCTTACGCAAGTCTCTATGATAAGAAGGAGGAACAAAACGATCACGCATAGCTACCTTAAGTTCTTCCCATGTACCAGGTAAAGCATCCTATGCAGCTAGCCCATTCCACCAAATAATGGCAAAATCCTTAAACTCACTAGCAGCTTGTCTAACTCTATGCTGCTCAGGTACAAGGTGGGCACTAAACTTTTGCTCTACCGTCATCTCCCAATCAAGATATCCCTCAGCATCATAATGACCCGAAAAAGATGGTATTATGAACTTAATCTTAGCATAAGGATCATCGGGCACACGATGATTATTACCTTGACGGTGGTGGTGGTGGTGGACACCACCCATACCTGTCGTGTTGCGGTGAAGATGTTGCCGTAATCTCTCTTGTCGGATAGCTGCTCGACCTATGTTTCTAGCGGCATCATGCACCGTGTCTTGACCATCGGTGTTGCTGCCGAAAACGTCGTTGTTGCCTGCCACAAAGGTTTCCAACTCAGTAACCTTGTCGGTTAGCGTGGAAATTCGCTTGTCCAATCTCTCCATGCTATTGCTAATGTTGAGTTCAATGAGTGCGTCAGTGACGGCCTTCCTGACGGCCTCATTCATCCTTTTTTGGGCATCCTCTACAACAGCTTGTAGTTGCTCTTGGCTAACACACTCGCTGAAACCCTTAGGATTGTTATCTGTAGTCTGTTCACCTCCTGCCATTGAAAACACAAAAACAGGAACAAACAGGTGAAAGTTATACCTACCAAATGACTACGTGGTTGTAGTGGTGTCACTTTTCACAGCAAGTGGAAGCGTCTTACCAAGCTCTTACCAAGTTCTTACCAACGCAAGCAGTGGGCGGTACAACCGGCGGCTGGTTCGTGATACCTGTGAGGCAGTGGTACCGAGATTGCAAGGCCCTTTGTCTGTACTGATCTAAAGAATTTGTGGAGCTTGGAAGGCCAACAAAGAGTAATATGTATTTCTGGCACACAAGTCAGTAACAAAAAGTAATGCTGAATTATAGTCCAAAGTACTTGTTCTCGTTGCTGGTCTAAAGTGTTGCAAGTACCAGGTTGTGACAAAAGTATGGTGGATAGCAAGGTGATAGGTATGAGAAAAACAAGTATGGTGGATGGAAACAGCAACACAAACAAGGAACCAGACAACACACGCAAACACAGCTCACTTTGGTCTTCTCTATGTGCTCCTCTAGATATTGTTCCTCGTTTGCCGCTCTCTTTTTTTCTATTTTTTGGGCTGTCGTTGTTTTTTTGGGAAATTTCAACTTTTTTATTTTATTTTTTTGATATTTTTCCTTTACTTAGGAGCACAAAAGCAGTAACCACAGAAAATATGAGCTCAAACAAGTGTAAGACGTGGCCTATGGAATTTTCAGAAAACTGGATGAAAATCGACAAAAACCTTGTGACCACGAAACGAGGATCTTGTGACTACTTTTTGGCCAATCTAAAAATTCCAAACCCCGACAAGGTGGGGATGGACGGATCCAAAAAATTTTTCTGATCGATTTGCATATATGGAACATCGAAAACGGAGTTCGTATGCGAAAACTGGACCAGTTTTAAGAATTGACTTCGAATTAGAGGACAAAACGGGAACAATGTGTGCAAAATTGGTCACAACAGCCAAGATTTGATGGAAACGATGGGGAAAAACACATGAACTGGACTCTAACACAACCTAACCAGCAACAAGACCTCGACCAGGACACAAACTCAACACGACGAACTCTGAAACTGAAATATGCAAAGGCTATGGCGCGGAAGGTTCTAGGATAGGAAAAATGAGTATGGCACTGGACTATGGGACGAATACGAAACACTCAAACTAGGGAATAAAAAGTGAACCTGACGGTATACCTTAGCTTTGATACCACTTAATGGAGACGGGGATCCCGATCTTCCGTCAGGTGATGGTAACTATCGTTGTGGCGGAGAATGACACACCGATCCGGCTTCAGATCGAAAGATCGAACCCTGCAATCTTAGCACCACAGCTCCTCTGGTTATCAACCAAGTCTCGGACCAGGTTGACCTCGCCAAGAAGGCTAATCCATGCCTGTGCAATGAAGAACATAAGCAAGAACAAGAAAGATCACAACCAAATTGCAGATGTATGATTAATCTCACGAGTTGAGGTCTCACAAACCGATGAACGACGAAACTGTTCTCGACAGAATAATCTAAGAAAAACCCCCAAACCCTAATGGAGGGGCGGCGGCTGTTTATGAAGACTCTAGGGTCGTGCAAGACCCCTGGATGCGCCCCTAATGGGCCCAAACTCGATACATGGTCCAACGGACCAAAAGACGGTGTCGCAGCACCCTGACAGATTCTGGATGCTGATTTGTTTCGATGATTCCCGTTGATTCCAATAGCTTTTGACGTGAGACCACTTGGATTGGCTTCCTTATCAAATTAGCTTTCCATCCATATGTGGATCATCAAAAACAGAGTCCGGATGCATCCTGGGCGACCAGTTTAAGGCAGACTGGTCCTGGAGGCCGAGGCAGACTCGAATTCGTGTTGGACTGGGCCTCCGGCTTGTGTTGGACGTCCTTGCTGGTCATCATCACCTCCTCCACGTCCTCTTAGTCCCTCTTGACCCTCTCCAATGTTCCTAAGCAAGATAACATCATTAGGTAGTAGTCTATTCTCAAAAGTATGAAAAGGATCGCTTAAGAACGAGCTCACCTGTAAATTGAGTTGACGCATTCGAGCCCGGGTCATTGGACCTTGCATGACGGTTGGAGGATCAGCTGGTACATCCAAAGGAGTGATGTCCTCATCACCAAGTGCCACTAGATGCAAATACTCAAGCAATGCACTTGGATTCTCTCCCAATCTCACAAAGATGATGAATCAATGATGGAGATGAGTGGGAGGGGTTTGGCTAAGCTCACAAGGTTGCTATGTCAATGCTAATGGCCAAGAGAGTGAGCTTGAGCCAGTCATGGGGCTTAAATAGAAGCCCCCATGAAATAGAGCCGTAGGGCTCCTCACTGCACTAAACATGGGCCGACCGGACGCACCAGTCAGATTGACCGGATGCTGGACCACAGCGTCCGGTCGTGCGATGCATGCCATGTGTCCCCTCTCTTCAAATGTTGATCGCCCGATCTCAATGGTCAAGTGACGACCAGACGTAGCAGCTCAAAGTGACCGGACGCTGAGCACCAGCGTCCGGTCATTTCCAGTAAGCATCCAGAGACGATTTTTCACGACCGGACACGTCCGGTTATGCTCGACCGGACACACCTAGCGTCCGGTCACACGGCGACTCCCCTGTGCGCTGCCACGTCAGCTAGACCAGACGCACCCTGTCAGCGTCCGGTCACTAAGTGACCCAGTGTCTGGTCGAAGACCGATGCCAGCGTCTGGTCAAAGACCGACGCCAGCGTCTTCATGCTCCACCTGACCGGACGCGCCGGTCCAACCGAGGCCAGCGTCCGGTCACTTACAGTGACCTCCGTCTTTTATGTCTAGGGTGCCGATGAAGTTTCCTACCCTTGCTCAAATGTGCCAACCACCAAGTGTATCACCTTATGCACATGTGTTAGCATATTTTCACAAACATTTTCTAGGGTGTTAGCACTCCACTAGATCCTAAATGCATATGCAATGAGTTAGAGCATCTAGTGGCACTTTGATAACCGCATTTCGATACGAGTTTCACCCCTCTTAATAGTACAACTATCAATCCTAAATGTGATCACACTCACTAAGTGTCTTGATCACCAAAACAAAATGGCTCCTACCATTTATACCTTTGCCTTGAGTCTTTTGTTTTTCTCTTTCTTCTTTTCAAGTCCAAGCACTTGATCATCATCATGGCATGATCTTTATTTGCTTCACCACTTGGAGTGTGCTACCTACATCATGATCACTTGATAAACTAGGTTAGCACTTAGGGTTTCATCAATTCACCAAAACCAAACTAGAGCATTCAATCTCACCCTTTTTGGTAATTGATGACAACCCTTTCACAAAGATATGAATTGAAATTCAATTGAATCCATGTTGCTTGTCCAAGCATATTTACTATGTGTAAAAGGATATGGACAAGTTTCATGAATCCTAAATGGTAGCAATTGCTCCCCCTACATATGTGCTAAGAGTTTGGATTGAAGCTTACACATATGCTTAGATAGGAAATGTAGGAGTCAATGTCTACCAAATGATGCTAAGGTGTAAAAGATGGACCTTTGAAGCGTGATACCAATCGGAGTGCACTATTATACCATCCTTAGCACCATGGTTAGCTTGATACCACTTGGAAACACTTGGAAATGAAATCATTAGATATCCTATGCATTCTAGATTTTCATTTCATCATTCAAACCTACAACTAGCATACACCACACAAGCATGGATATTGAAATTTAAAACTTGTGCCATGCAAGCAAACATATGAAATGCACATTCAAATGCATCATACAAGTTCATGAGCTTGCTCCCCCAACTTGTGTGCTCAAAATTTTAATTGACCCCTTTCCTTTGTCATATTTCTCCCCTTATGTCAAAATCTCCCCCTATCACTTATATCTTTATTTCTTTCCCCTTTTGTTGTCTTTTCACAATCTTGGTACACTAATATCTTTGCTTTTTCTCCATGTACTAATATCACTAATATCTTTGTTTTTCTCCCCCTTTGTCATCAATGACCACAAAGGTTCAAAATATAGATAGGTTGAGATTATCAATGTCAATCAATGGGGTGAGGATCATTTTCCCAAGTCCAATCTTGATCATTTACCAAAGATATTTAACTCGGTTTGATCCAAGGAAAAGCTTCTTCACACCTTCAAATAAGGGTTATCTTGTACCATGTTGAGTTAAACACTTATAGCTCATTTTCTAGATCAAACACTAGGTTTACAAGCCCACAAACATGTCATATGCTACCACTAGATCAAAATAAGCATATAAGCAATAGTGGTACCATATAATCATCAAATTCATTTGATTTTCATGAATGAGCTTATTAAATATGAAAGATGTCTAGATGCACTAAACAAGTCCTTAGCAAGGATGTATGCCATGCTAATCAACTTTTACCTTGGATTGCTCGAAGGAGAGGCATGTCATATAAGTGGGGGTGCATAAACACATATTTGAGAAATCCAATATGTTCAACTCATTCCTTAGCTTGCAAAACCTTTTCTCATCTAATGGCTTGGTGAATATGTTGGCAAGTTGATCTTCGGTGCCTACACTCTCAATGCAAATGTCCCCTTTTTGTTGATGATCTCTTATGAAATGGTGGCAGACATCAATGTGCTTTGTTCTTGCATGTTGAACCGGATTGTTGGTCAACTTGATGGCACTCTCATTGTCACATAACAATGGCAGTTTCTTGAACTTGATTCTAAAGTCACTCAAAGTGGCCTTCATCCAAAGTATTTATGCACAACAACTACCGGCGGATATGTATTTGGCTTTGGCGGTTGATAATACAACACTATTTTGCTTCTTTGATGACCATGAAACAAGTGATCTTCCCAACAATTGACATGTGCCCAAGGTGCTCTTCCTTTCAACCTTGCATCCCGCATAATCCGAGTTGGAGTAACCAACTAGCTCAAACTTTGCTCCTTTGGGATACCACAAACCAACATTTTGTGTATGCTTTAAGTACCTCAATATTGTTTTTGTAGCCTTCAAATGACTTTCTCTTGATGAGGCTTGAAATCTTGCACACATGCATACACTAAACATGACATCCGGCCTTGATGCGGTCACATAGAGTAGGCTTCCAATCATAGACCGATACAATTTTTGATCCACCATATTGCCACTTGCATCTCTTTCCAAGTTTCCATTTGTTCCCATTGGTGTGCTAATAGCTTTGCTATCACTCATGCCAAACTTCTTGATCATGTCCTTGATATAATTGCCTTGACTCACAAATGTACCATGCTTCAATTGCTTGATTTGAAGACCAAGAAAGTAACTTAACTCTCCAATCATAGACATCTCAAACTCTTTAGCCATCATCTTTCCAAACTCATCACAAAAGTCTTAATTGGTTGATCCAAATATGATGTCATCAACATAGATTTGCAACACAAATAAATCTTTTCCAATCTTCTTGATAAAAAGAGTGGTGTCAACCTTGCCCATTATGAACCCTTTAGAGAGTAGGAAGTCCCTCAATCTCTCATACCATGCTCTAGGTGCTTGTTTCAAGCCATATAATGCCTTCTTCAACTTGTACACATGGTCGGGCTTCTTGTCATCTTCAAAACTGGGAGGTTGCTCAACATATACTTCTTCATTGATGTAACCATTGAGAAATGCACTCTTAACATCCATTTGATAGAGCTTGATGTTATGGGCACAAGCATAGGCTAGCAAGATTCTAATTGCTTCCAATCTAGCAACCGGGGCATATGTTTCTCCAAAGTCAAGACCTTCAACTTGTGTATATCCTTGTGCTACCAATCTTGCTTTGTTCCTTACTACTATCCCATCTTGATCTTGCTTGTTTCTAAAGACCCATTTGGTTCCAATCACATTGTGTCCCTTTGGTCTCTCTACTAATTCCCATACTTGATTTCTTGTGAAGTTGTTTAATTCTTCATGCATAGCATTCACCCAATCAACATCCTTCAATGCTTCATCTATATTCTTTGGTTCAATGGATGACACAAATGAGAAATGTTCACAAAATGAAGCCAATCTTGATCTTGTTTGTACACCTCTAGAAATATCACCAATTATAGTGTCCAATGGATGATCCCTTGCAATATTTGTTGGTTGGAGCATTGGAACTTGTTTGCTTGCACTTGCTTGATCATTGGGTAGAGATGATGTACTAGCTACTTGATCTTGTTCATTATCATGAGAGCCACTTGTACTAGCTTGATTTGTATCATCTTGCACATTTGAGTTAGAGAGCACTTGTACTTGATCATCTTCATCATCATTCACTTGTCTAGGCCTCAATTCACCAACATCCATGATCTTCATGGCATTTGAAAGTTGAATGTCTCTAACATCTTCCAAGTTCTCATTCTCTACTTGTGAACCCTTGGTTTCATCAAATTCAACATCATGAACTTACTCAAGAGTACCACTATCCAAATTCCAAACTCTATATGCTTTGCTTGTAGTGGAGTAACCAAGTAGGAATCCTTCATCACACTTCTTATCAAACTTGCCCAATCTAGTGCCTTTCTTCAAGATATAGCATTTGCAACTAAAGACCCGAAAATATGCAATGTTGGGCTTTCTACCATTCAAGAGCTCATATGGTGTCTTCTCTTTCAATGGGTGACAATAGAGGCGGTTGCTACAATAGCAAGCCGTGTTGATAGCTTCGGCCCAAAAGGATTGACTCACATTGTACTCACTAAGCATAGACCTTGCCATATCAATGAGTGTTCTATTCTTTCTCTCAACAAGGCCATTTGATTGTGGAGTGTACTTGGCCGAGAGTTGATGTCTAATTCCAAATTCATCACACAACTCATCAATTCTAGTGTTCTTGAACTCACTACCATTGTCACTTCTAACTCTCTTGATGGTTGTTTCAAACTCATTGTGAATGCCCTTGACAAATGATTTGAATGTTGCAAACACATCACTTTTGTCCACTAGAAAGAATACCCAAGTGTATCTAGTGTAATCATCCACTATCACAAAGCCATATTTATTTCCACCAATGCTAGTGTATTGTGTTGGCCCAAACAAGTCCATATGCAATAACTCAAATGCTTTACTAGTGCTCATCATGCTTTTCTTAGGATGGGTGTTTCCAACTTGTTTTCTGGCTTGACAAGATCTACAAAACTTATCCTTTTCAAACACAACATCTTTCAAGCCTTTAACCAAGTCATGCTTAACCAATCTATTCAATTGTTTCATTCCAACATGACCAAGCCTTCTATGCCATAACCAACCCATGCTAGACTTAGTGAACAAGCATGTAGATAATTTAGCTTTACTAGCATTGAAATCCACCAAGTATAGATTCTCATATCTAAAACCTTTGAAGATCAAATTAGAACCATCTACAATTATGATCTCTACATCATCTACCCCAAATATGCATTTGAATCCAAGATCACACAATTGAGCCACGGATAACAAATTGAAGTTCAAGCTCTCTACTAGCAACACATTAGATATGCTCATGTCATTGGATATTGCAATCTTACCAAGCCCTTTAACCTTGCCTTTGCCATTGTCACCAAATGTGATACTATCATAACCATCATTGTCATTGGTGTTGATTGAGTTGAACATTCTTGCATCACCGGTCATGTGTTGAGTGCACCCACTATCAAGAACCCAATGCGTTCCTCTGGCTTTATAATTGACCTACAAAAGAAGATCAATTCTTTTTAGGTACCCAAACTTGCTTGGGTCCTTGAAGGTTAGTTACTAAGCTCTTTGGTACCCAAATGGCTTTCTTCTTTGAGCCCATCCATGGTTTACCAATGAACTTAGCCTTTACACCATTTGCACCCTTGGTAAGTACATAGAAAGAATCAAGCTTAATGAAGGATACATTAGCTTGTGACTTCTTGTTCATGCACTTTTGCTCTACATGACCAACTTGCTTGCAACTAGTGCAAAACCGACCATTGTTCTTCACAAAACTAGTCTTGTGAGGATCAAAGACCGCCTTGCCTTTCTTGGGGGTATAGCCCAATCCCTCTTTATAGAGAGAAGCTCTTTGGCTACCCAAGCACATAAGCAAGCGGTCCTCACCACCATAGGCCTTAGCCAAATTGTGAGTGAGCTTGTTGACCTCCTTCTTGAGGTTCTCATTCTCAACCATTAGTGAGGCATCACAAGTGAAACCATCACTACTAGATGAGGTGGAAGTAGAAGTACTACAAGAAGGGTTAGTGGGAGCAAAATGATAGGCAAAGATAATGATTCATCAATTATATCACAAGTTAAGCCTATATTGCAAGTTTCAACATGCTTCTTTTTATTTTGTACATCAAGCAAAGAGGAATGGGCTTTTTCAAGCTTTTTGTAAGTCTTGCCAAGCTTCTCGTGGGCTTCCTCTAGCCTCTCATGAGTTGCTTTGAGATCATCAAGGGCTTGCTTAAGGGCTTTTACCTCCTTATTCAAGCTCTTGCATTCCCTTCTCTTAATGTCAAAGTGTTCTTTAGCATCTTCTAGCATGTCATATAATTCATCTTTAGTAGGTTCATCATCATCACTATCACTATCATTTTCATTATCATGTTCATCATCACTTCCATCATCACAAGTTTGTACCTTAGTGGCTTTAGCCATGAAGCATGATGGAGTGTCGAAGAGAGAAGGCTTCTCATTGATAGCAATGCTTGCAAGTGCCTTCTTCTTGGTGGTCTTGTCATCATCATTATCATCATCATCACTTGAGGAAGCATCACTATCCCAAGTAACCACATATGAACTACACTTCTTCTTCTTGAAGGTCATCTTGTCCTTCTTCTCTTTCTTTTCCTTCTTGTCCTTCTTCTTGTTCTTCTTGTTGTCATCATCATTGTCGCTATTGTATGGACATTGAGCAACAAGATGATCTTTGCTTCCACATTTGAAGCACCTTCTTAACTCTTCCTTGTTCTTGGATGAAGATTTCTTTCTTCTAGCATGGTACCCTTTCTTCATCATGAACTTGCCAAATTTCTTGACAAAGAGGGCCATCTTCTCATCATCATCATAATCCCATGAGCCATCATCTTCACTTGATGTATCTTGCTTTGCCTTGCCCTTGGATGATGTGGCCTTGAATGCCACTCTTCTTCTTCTCATCCTTCTTTTCTTCCTTCTCATCATCATCTCTATATGTATCATCGGTCATTATATCTCCCAATACTTGGTTTGGTGTCATGGTGTCCAAACCACTCCTCACTAGTATAGTGACCAATGTGCCAAATCTTGAAGGCAAACATCTCAAGAACTTGTGGGAGAAGTCCTTGTCCTTCACCTCTTCTCCAAGTGCTTTGAGATCATTGACAAGCACTTGAAGCCTATGGAACATCTCTGGCACACTCTCATCCTCCTTCATCTTGAAGCTTGCAAACTTCTCTTTGAGAATATATGCCTTTGCACCCTTCACGGCTTGAGTGCCCTCAAATGATTCTTCCAACTTCTTCCAAGCCTCATGAGCCATCTCAATATTCTTGATTTGCTCAAATGTTCTCTCATCAATTGCGTCATGAATGACACTTAGAGCAATGTCATTGTTTTGGAGAAGCACTTCTTCGGCTGCGGTGGGATTCTCCGGATCACCAATCTCAATTTTGGTTTCTACCACCTTCCACACTTTTCTATTGATTGACTTGATATGTGTGGTCATCTTTGATTTCCAATACGGATAATTTGTGCCATCAAATTAGGGTGGCTTCTTGGTGTCGTTGATTTGAGCCATTTTTACACCGAAGGTTGTTAAGCCTCAAATCACGGTGACCTCGGCTCCGATACCACTTGAAAGGTCCTAATGGCTAGAGGGGGGGGGGTGAATAGCCCAATAAAATTTTCTACAAATACACTTAGCAATCTGGTTAGACAATTATGAAGCGAAGCAAGTGTTGCGCTAGCCTACCAAAAATGCAAGCCACCTACCACAATTCTAGTTTATATAGTTTCTATCCACACAATAGCTATGTCACTAGACTAAGTTAGTGTGCTCTCAAATGCTAACTAAAGAGCCACACTAACCAAACTAACAAGCTCTCACAACTAGCTACACTAAAGAGCTTGACAACTAGTTTGCGGTAATGTAAAGACAGTGAGCAATTTGTTTATACCGCCATGTCGAGGAGTGAACCAATCAATCACAAGAATCAATATCAATGAAGACCAATCACCTCGGAATCAAATGATGAACACAATGATTTTTTACCGAGGTTCACTTGCTTGCCGGCAAGCTACTCCTCGTTGTGGCGATTCACTCACTTGGAGGTTCACACGCTAATTGGCATCACACGCCAAACCCTCAATAGGGTGCCGCACAACCAACACAAGATGAGGATCACACAAGCCATGAGCAATCCACTAGAGTACCTTTTGGCTCTTCATCGGGAAAAGGTCAAGAACCCCTCACAATCACCACGATCGGAGCCAAAGACAATCACCACCCTCCGCTCGATGATCCTCGCTGCTCCAAGCCATCTAGGTGGTGGCAACCACGAAGAGTAACAAGCGAAACCCACAGCGAAACACGAACACCAAGTGCCTCTAGATGCAAACACTCAAGCAATGCACTTGGATTCTCTCCCAATCTCACAAAGATGATGAATCAATGATGGAGATGAGTGGGAGGGCTTTGGCTAAGCTCACAAGGTTGCTATGTCAATGCAAATGGCCAAGAGAGTGAGCTTGAGCCGGCCATGAGGCTTAAATAGAAGCCCCCACGAAATAGAGCCGTTGGGCTCCTCACTGCACTGAACACGGTCCGACCGGACGCACTGGTCAGATTGACCGGACGCTGGACCACAGCGTCCGGTTGCGCGATGCACGCCATGTGTCCCCTCTCTTCAAATGTTTATCGCCCGATCTCAACGGTCAAGTGACAACTGGATGCAGCAGCTCAAAGTGACCAGACACTGAGCACCAGCGTCCGGTCGTTTCCAATAAGCATCCAGAGACAATTTTTCATGACCAGACGGCGTCACACGGCGACTCCCTTGTGCGCTGCCACATCAGCTGGACCGGACGCACCCTATCAGCGTCCGGTCATTAAGTGACCTAGCGTCTAGTCGAAGACCGACACCAGCGTCTTCATGCTCCACCTGACCGGACACGCCGGTCCAACCGAGGCCAGCGTTCGGTCACTTACAGTGACCTCCGTCTTTTCTGTCTATGGCGCCGGTGGCACCATCGGACTGTCCGCACTCTACGGGCGGACACTCCACCGGTGAAGTTTCCTACCCTTGCTCAAATGTGCCAACCACCAAGTGTATCACCTTGTGCACATGTGTTAACATATTTTCACAAACATTTTCTAGGGTGTTAGCACTCCACTAGATCCTAAATGCATATGCAATGAGTTAGAGCATCTAGTGGCACTTTGATAACCGCATTTCGATACGAGTTTCACCCCTCTTAATAGTACGACTATCAATCCTAAATGTGATCACACTCACTAAGTGTCTTGATCACCCAAATAAATTAGCTCCTACCATTTATACCTTTGCCTTGAGCCTATTGTTTTTCTCTTTCTTCTTTTCAAATCCAAGCACTTGATCATCATCATGGCATGATCTTTATTTGCTTCACCACTTGGAGTGTGCTACCTATATCATGATCACTTGATAAACTAGGTTAGCACTTAGGGTTTCATCAATTCACCAAAACCAAACTAGAGCATTCATGTGCTTAGGTAACAAGATAGTTGTTAGCTTGGTGTCCGTCTAATAATTAGCTGAGCTAATAGCCGGGTCTATTAGGATCCACCACGACTAATTTTTAGCAGCTAATAACTACTAACTGGTTGGATCCAAAAAGACCCTTAAATCGTGTTAATGTTTTGTTAATTATGACAAATATAATATTAGTGATCATCAAAATTGATATGGTGTAATAGCAGACAATAGGTGCATATGAATGGTAGATTAGTATGAAGTGAATCTATAACATTAAAAAATTGATTGGCAAGGACCAAAATAGATATGGCATTATTAGGCAGCATATGCTTGCTTATCAAGAAAAATGTGAAATTGTAAATATATGACTTTAATTGCATTACCATTGGTATAAACATTGAGTGGGTAATATATATTAGAGGATATTGGTACTACGAGTAAAAACTCAAGATATGATATCTTTTAAGGAAAATGGCAGAAATTGATTGCTCAAGGTTAATTTGGTTGCGGCAAAAGCCTATATAAGAGAAGACCCACAAGCATAGGGGCACTCAATTCACTATAAGCGAACAACCAGAAAGCATACGAGCATCATCAAGGGACCAAGAGCCTCTACTTATGGAAGCCTAGCCTAGAGCTTCATGTCGTGTTCCAAGAAGACTCTCGCTATTGTCGTTGTTCTGCTACTGATAGCTCTCCTTGCCTCGACAATGCCTGCAAGCCAAGGCAGTAGTGCCCTGTTAGGAGCAGAGCAGTGGTCCAAATCTGACAACTGCAATGAACAGTTGTGTGGGCGACATGCGCCGTCTTGGGGCCAAATGTTGTTGGGATATGCAAGGTTGTTGGTGGGGTCTCCTCCTATTGTTGGGTCTGAAAACCATCCACCTCCATCGGCATCGACCACTAGCTTGTTCGCTGATTCATCAATTTCTCGACTCAAGATAGAGAAACTGCATTTTTATTAGCAAAACGTAACATGTACTGTAAGGGTGAAAATGTGTGGCAAAATGTATTACATCCATGCCTGCATGGCAAATAAGTGATGCTTTGTATCTTTAAATAAATTTAATATATAAACGTGGTCTTGGAAAACTTCACATTATGACCATACGCTTGATGATTTCTCATCCTGCATTGTTTTCACCTTCTCAACCCAATTCCGAATGATTGGTAACAAGCATTAGGATGCGTTGTCCTTCTTGTTGGTGTGCGATGTAGTGTGGATAGGCTTGCCGGCCCAGCATTGACCAATCCTCCCAACCAGTGTGTGCTTGTTGCAACTTTTGGCACTACCAGTATTGCTAGGGAGCCCACGAATATCACCTTCGAGATAGTTAGGGTGCTGGAAATTGTGATATAAGGAGATGCGGCTCCTATAGATGGCACCAGGGTGACAATGTGATTGTCGGGATTCATATAGATGAAGTTGTTGATCAGTTTTCTAACAATGATGATGAGACCAATGCCTCAAAATTCATCATAACCTCTAGAACATACGCTTCAGTAGCATATCCCGTTGACAACTCAAGGTTTTCATATTGGAAACTCCTCCAATATTGTGGGAAATGAGAAAAGTGTGTGTGGAATATGTTTCCTACTAAGGGGACCATGGGCGATTGAGAGATCCATCTTTCCAATTGACAAAAATGATGTATTAAACTTTTTACATTTTTTGTACCTAAACCTCTTCCATCCCCCATGATATCCAGTAGATCTCTATACGAGATCTATCAGCATTCTAGGTGGTCTTGACGATCTTATGGTGCCCCCATTGTGCGATATCCTGATGGGTCATCCCGAGAGGCGTTCGTGGGTCTTTTTGGCAAAGAACTAGCGTTCATCAGCCATGCTGACAAGCTAGTCGGCTGTTGGCATTTCTTAGCGTCATTACGAGGAATTGTATTCCCTGGCATTGACACCAGAAATGCCTTGGTAGTTCTTCGCGTTTACAGAATAGATCCACAAGCACACAGAATTACCGTTATAGCATTTCACCAGGAAGTATTTAGGGTATCATTAATTTATATTTTCCTAAAGGAAGGCAATGGTGTAAAAGTATCTATTTGGTGCATGAACAAGATAACATGACTGTATGATAGACCAAGGTTCATGATAGGGGTAGTTAAGATAGGTATTGAGATAGTGTGACACACACACAAGCCATCTCTTAGGGGTAGAAAAGACGGAAGAATAAAGAATAAAAGAATGATCCTAACAGGAGCAGGCATATCCTAATACAGCTATGCAAAGAATAGCGGGTAATCATACAAATACATGGTTAAGACCTAGCTCTAAGCATACAGATGGACAGGGAGACCTCTGAGTACTGGTCTGCTAGCAACCTCATGAGGCAATTTACGAACTCCTATACGAATACACGAACATGGGGGGATTACAAGGGACGGACGGGCCTATCACCACCTACCACCTACCCCTCAACCATGGAGCACCATCACATCTGAAGGTTTCTATATACCAGAGCACCATGCCAGTGTATAAAGAAACTACCCATATTCCCCCGGGACTCTGACCCTACGGATCGACAAGCATAGGACAATGGCAAACCCAAAGGAATGACAAAACACCATCTCAACTTAGCTCTAGTTCTAACCATATAAGTTGTATGAGTGATTAAGCATAAAGTTCTACATGCTAAGTTCATAACATAAGAACTTTTCTCTAGTTCATAAGCATGACTATATTGATAAATAGAGAGCAAGAACATATTGGATCCAATTGTATTTCTCATACCAAGTGTTGCCAAGATGTCCAAGCCCCTCCAAAGAAGCTTAGCCTAGCTCCAAATACTACTAAAAAGGTAAAAGCACAAGTGTGGAATGAGAGAGTAGCTGTAGGTGTGGTGTGTGTTAGAGGGGGAGCTCTCCCCCTCCTCTTATACTACTCCCTAAGGCGGTTAAGTGGAATATTCCTAGGGATCCTGCCAGCGCCGTCCTCCTCTACCTTGATGGCACCGCTAGGAGAAAGCAGGGCCTAGTTGGCAGAGCCTAGGGTGCGGCCGCCCCCTGGTGCGAACGCCCCTAGGTGGTGCCTGCCCACAACAGTCCTTCATAGGTCAGTTGCTGGCTAGGTCTGGGCCATGGCTCCATGGGTTTGAGGCCCAGATTCGTTAGGTGAGCGGGCCTTTGCTTTATTTGCTTGTTTGTGCTTTCTCTAGTTGTGTATTTTGACTCTATTTCCATGTTTTTCATGTATGTGTCCTAAAAAACATTGATCATCCAATACATGTGGAAATATGTCAATCTAAATAACATATGTGTGTAATCATGCTAGTTTATCCTTTGTTTGTATCTTATTTGGCAGTTGGATTTGGTCGATAAGGACTGCCAACAAGATTCCCCAAGCTTACCCTTTGCTCGTCCCAAGTAAAAGCTAAGACATTCGTTGGTGATCAGTAGTTGCTACAATGCCGATTACATTTCAAAAGTACCATGTCTATAACAAAGTATTCTTCCTTGATTTAAATAAGTTGGCATTTTATCCACCCTTTTTCCTTGTTACCTGTGGGGCTTTTTGCTTTTCCAAGTCTTGGGCGGTTGCAAGATGGAACTATTTTATAGAACTACTAGTCATTCGTTCTTTGGTCAACTTTCTTTCTGGGGGTTTTGAGAGTTTTGCAAATAAAAGTAAGTTCCTCAAATGATTCACTCGATCGCTCAATGTGTATGATCCTCACCAAAGGCTTTTTGATGTTGCCTTTCTTTTTCATCCTACTTCTAATAAGCTTTTGTGGGGTTTTAGGTAGGTATGAAATAGAGGCATACTTGCATCACATAATTTTGCTAAGTCAAAAACTAGATCCAAGGAGATGCAAGTCATACACTTTGATCCAGAAGTGCAAGTGTGTGGAATTTGAAAATCTTTTTAAATTTCAACTCCTTTTTGCATGGCTCTCTCTCTTTTGCTTTTGTTTTGAAATTATGGGCTATCTTTCTTTTTTATCTTGCTTTTTAGCATGGATAGAGATATTTTTTTTTCTCTCATGCTCTTCGGCATGGATTTTTTTTCATAGCCCATATATTCTTTTTGGTAAAGAATAACTTTGGAGAGAGAGTCATGACATGTGGATGGAGTATTTTTATTTGGTGGATGAATGACATGTTTTTGCGTAACTCTCAGTGTAAGAGTCAGCATATTATTTCTGGAGTGTATGTGAATCTTGATCATGAGTGCATGACGAGAATCTCACGCAGGTCACAACAATTTGACAAAGCTCAACATGATAACAAGCAGCATATGACTAAGGTTTTTGCAATGTATAATGTCATATCATCATTGAGGAATTTTTCATTTTAGTATTTTTGAAAATAAAACTCCGGATGTCAAGTTTCTCTTAGAACAAGTTCATAGCAAATTCCATTGTACCATATCATAACTTGCAACAACTTAGAAAAGGATCATGCATTTGCAACCCATAAGTTTCAAGTTTCTAGGATGAGACTTTTTTAGCCAACAAACTTAAATCTTGGGGAATACTAAGTTATAAACTAGGTACAGAAGAAATATAAGAGACGAACTATTCATCATTTCAACAAGGAGAAACTAAACATTCTTACTACACATATGTGGAGTGGAATAAATATTTTTGTTATTTTTATCATATTTCATTTTTTAAAATGCAAGATAATAAAAATAAACATGAATGCAAGATACAAGTCACCTCTATAGGAGGGGGTCCTCCCCCAAGCTGGCTCATTGCCACGTCTCGTGAGGCGACGACTTCGATGCTCTTTCTTTTTTTCTTTTTTTAAGTTTTTGATGCACGTGCAATAATTTAAACATGCAATTTAAATTTTAAATTTTAATTATGCAATTTGAATTTTAAAACTTAGACATGCATTTGAATTTAATATGTGATAACTATTGATTTACATTCGGCAAGGGCTCACCATTTTAAGTCCGTTGAGGACTCTTCTCCTTCTCATTTCTTGCTTGATGAGGCATCCGGTCTAGGAGAAATAGACGCGGATGACTGTGGTCCCTTGTGTTTCCACACCATTTTGTTGGTCTTTGGTGGTGGACTTTGGAGCTGCTTCTTTTGGTTTCCACACCATTTTGTTTCTCTTTGGTGGTGTGGAAATGAGTTTAGGAGTTTCTTCTTTCAAAATTTGTTTGGTTTTCTTTTGCTCTGGCCTCTTCTTTGCTTCTTTGTTCTTGCTGATGAGTTTGTCCACCAGTTGAGGTTGAATTTCAACCTCTCTTATGCCTTGTGGGTATGGCTCGTACTTGATTCTGATCATGGAGCATTGCTCTTGTCTGGGTGAAAAGTCAAACTTCTCTTCTTTACCATTAATATTGAAGCAGATTTCTCCAGCTCCAACATCAACCTATGCTCCCACAGTGCTCAAGAAAGGTCACCCAAGGATTAGAGGCGATTCTTTCGTTGTTTCCATGTCGAGCAGCACGAAGTCGACAGGGACAAAGTAACCCCGGATTTTCACCAGAATATGTTTGGCAATCCCTGCTGGGTAGCAGACCGATGAGTCGGCCAGCTAGAGCTGCATTGGTGTTGGCGCCAAGTGCGTGAAGTTCAGTTTGTCAAATATGACCTTGGGCATCACATTGACGCTAGCCCTGTGGTCGCATAAGGCGTGGTTGAACCACTGGGTCCTGATTGAGCATGTGAGTGTGGGACACCTCGGATCTTTCTTCTTCTCCAAAAGCTGGTTGAGTATAGCTGCGCTACGCTCTTCTATCAGTTTGATGACCTCCGTGGTTGGCAACAGCCGTTTGTTGATGATGATGTCTTTGATGTATTGTGCATAGGAGGGTACATGTAAGACGACCATTAAAGGAACGCTCACATGTCTCTTCTCAATCATCTCAACAAAATGAGCGAATTGCTCATCCACGGTTGGCTTCTGTGTTCTTGTGGGAAACAGCAAGAAGCTTGTGTCGGTGAAGTCTTGTGGTGCCGTTTCCTCTTCTTGTTCTTTTTGTGTTTTTGTTGAAGGTTTGGCATCCTAGTGCTCTTTTGCTTTTCCTGTGGTATGGTTAGGATTTGGTGGATCACGAGTGGACTTACCACCCCTCATGGTCACCGCATTGACTTTTTCTAGGGAATTCTCGGGTTGCCCCGGGATTTCCCAGTGTTATTGACAGGAATAGCAACAATTATTTGAGCTAATTGAGTTTCTATCATTGTATTAAAGCTCAACTGATTTTTAACAAAGGACAATAAACCTTCTATTTTTGCATTTATATTTTCTAGCATTTTAGCATTAGAAACAAGCTTTTTAGTGAGATTTTTGTTAATTTTTGCTTCTCCCAAAACTAAATCTTTTAAAGAAGGTTGATTCGAATTGTAATTTGAGTTGAAGTTTGAATTATTACCTCCTTGGAATTGTGGGCCCAACTGATTATTCCACCCTTGACCTCCTTGTGGACAGAACCTGTTGTTGATGTAGGCAGCATCTTCATGGGTCTCGGGACAGTCGTTCCCCGAGTGTCCAACATCGCCATAGACTTCACATGTAATATGCGAGTCCATGGCCTTGATAGTGCCATGCATTATTTCTTTTCATTGGTAGGTTCGTCCAATCTTTTTGTGAGGAGGTCTAGCTTGGCGGCAAGCATATCCATCTCCACGGTATGCATGCCTTTTTGGTGGGTCTGGAGTCTGTCCTCACTCCAACCCTAGTTGGACACCACCTTCTCAATTAGAGCCATTGCTCCATTGATCGTGAGAGAAAGGAATGCGCCTCCGGCAGCAGCATTGATGTGGGCTCTCAAAATGGGCGTTAACCCATTGTAGAAGTTTTGGAGTATGAGCCAGTTCTCCATCCTATGGTGCGGGCAGGCGAGGATGTACTCTTGCAGCCTCTCCCACGCCTCGGGCATGGACTACGATGTGTTTTGCTAGAAATTCAAAATTCTCCCCCTCAGCGCATTGATTTTGCCCTTTGGGAAGAACTTCACGAGGAACATCATGGAGCACATGGCCCACGTGTTGATAGCTTCCTAGTCCTTGTAGAACCACTGTTTCACCTTCCCCCAAAGGGAGAAAGGAAACGTACGGAGTCTAATGATCTCTGGTGCGACATCCTTTATGACAACGGTGTCGCACAGCTCTAGGAAGTGTTGGACATGTGCGTTGGCGTCCTCACTAGGCAATCTATAGAATGGATTGCCTACACCATCATGATCAGGCCGGTCTTGAGCTCAAAGTTCACGTTACCCACATCGACAGCGGGCCCAACGGGCACATTGGTAATGGCGGGAAAGAAGTACTCGTGGAGCGCCTTCTAGGCCATGGTAGTGGTTGCCGATGGTGCTAGGGTGACTGTTTTGGTTGCTAGTGGAGTGGCAGAAGAAGAAGCGGTACGGGACCGGTTCTTCCTTAAGAGTGCCTCCAGGACCGGTTCTTCGGCAGAACGAAACCAGTCATACACTATTCTATTTTCATCCAAAATAGGAGAAAACAAGCAGAATTAACCTGCATGAGCAATGGCTACAATACATGCATACTGTCATGATCATGACCAAGTAGATTCTTTTAACCAGAGCCTTCCTCGGCAACGGCACCAGAAATGCTTGTTGGCATTTCTTAGCATCATTACTGGGAATTGTATTCCCAGGCAATGACACCAGAAATGCCTTGGTAGTTCTTAACATTTATAGAACAGATCCGCAAGCACACTGAATTACCGTTGCAGCATTTCACCCGGAAGTATTCAGGGTATCATTAATTTATATTTTCCCAAAGGAAGGCGATGGTTGGTGCATGAACATGATAACATGACTGTATGATAGACCAAGGTTCATGAAAGGGGTAAATATGATAGGTATTGAGATAGTGTGACACACACAAGCCATCTCTTGGGGGTAGGAAAGATGAAAGAATAAAGAATAAAAGAATGAAACTAATAGGAGCAGGCATATCCTAATATAGCTATGCAAAGAATAGCGGGTAATCACACAAATACATGGTTAAGACCTAGTTCTAAGCATACAGATGGACGTGGAGACCTCCGAGTACTGGTCTGCCAGCAGCCTCTGAGGCAATTTAAGAACTCCTATATGAATACCCGAACATGGGGGATTACAATGGATGGATAGGGTTGTCACCACCTACCGCCTACCCCTAACCATGGAGCACCATCACATCTGAAGGTTTCTGTATACCCAAGCACATGCCCGTGTATAAAGATACTACCCTTATCCCCCCGAGACTCTGACCCTATGGATAAACAAGCATAGGACAAGGGCAAACCGGAAGGAACAACGAACCACCATCTCAACTTTGCTCTAGTTCTAACCATATAAGTTGTATGAGCGATTAAGCATAAAGTTCTACATGCAAAGTTCATAACATAAGAACTTTGCTCTAGTTCATAAGCATAACTATATTGATAAATAGAGAGCAAGAACATATTGGATCCAGTTGTATTTCTCATACCAAGTGTTGCCAAGATGTCCAAGCCTCTCCAAAGAAGCTTAGCCTAGCTCCAAATACTGCTAAAAGGTAAAAGTACAAGTGTGGAAGGAGAGAGTAGCTCTAGGTGTGGTGTGTGTTAGAGGGGGAGCTCTCCCCCTCCTCTTATACTACTCCCTAAGGCGGTTGAGTGGAATATACCCGGGGATCCTGCACGAACTGTCCTCCTCTGCCTTGATGGCACCACCAGGAGAAAGCAGGGCCCAGTTGGCAGAGCCTGGGGTGCGGCCACCCCTAGGTGGTGCCTCCCCACAACCATCCTTCATAGGTCTATTGCTGCCTGGGCCTAGGCCATGGCTCCCTAGGTTTGAGGCCCAGATTCATCAAGTGAGAGGGCCTTTGCTTTATTTGCTTGTTTGCGCTTTCTCTGGTTGCGCATTTTGACTGTATTTCCATGTTTTTCAAGTATGTCCCTACAAAACATTGATCTTCCAATACATGTGGAAATATGTCAATGTAAATAACATATGTGTGTAATCATGCTAAATTATCCTTTGTTTGTATCTTATTTGGCGGCCGAATTTGGTCGATAAGGACCGCCAACATTGGCTTCGCCAATTAGATCTATCTCTGCTGCCTATCTTGGACATGTGTAGACCAGACGATCAAGCCCATGCTAGTGTGTGATCGGAATTCGCATCATCACACCTTTTATCAACTTTGTTGGGGAAGAAAGCAAACATATCAACTACTATGGCCGATGGTAAGCAAGATGATTCGACTGATCCAAGCAATCCCATGTACATCATGAAGCCTTTGGCCGATCAACTTCTTGATGAGATTTGCAAGATGCTAGAGAAGAGGGCATAGGCCCGAGTTGCTGCTAATCTAGAGTATGCCCTAGTATGCTTCAGAGTGGATCGACTGGAACCTATCGAGATGATTAAACGCATCCAAACTGATCATATTCCTGCTACAAGTTCATCTGAGGTGAAAACTCCTCAACCACCACCAAGATCTGGTGGGAGGGAATTTTGCTCAACTAACCATCAATTAGCTGCTATTAGTTAGGTGTGCTTAGGTAACAAGAGAGTAGTTGGCTTGGTGTCCGTCTAATAATTAGCTGAGCTAATAGCCAGGTCTATTTAGATCCATCACGACTAATTTTTAGTAGCTAATAACTACTAACTGGTTGGATCCAAATGGACCCATAAATCATGTTAACATTTTGTTAATTATGACCCATATAATATTGGCAACATATCAGGTGCAAACCAACCAACCTGTGCAAACTTGGAAACTACCAATCTGGACCACTAGATGCTGATCCAATGGATGTGGTGAGGGGGCTTAAGCACACAAAAAAAGGCCAGCAGGTGAGGGCTTAAGGGCAAAAAAATCCCACCTCTCACCCCATCCATTGGATCAGCATCTAGTGGTTCTAATCGGTAGTTTCTAAGTTTGCCCAAGTTGGTTGGTTTGCACGTGATACATTGCCTATAATATTAGCGAGCATCAAAATTGATGTGGTGTATTAGCAGCCAATAAGTACATATGAATGGTTGATTAGTATGCAGTGAATCTATATCATTAAAAAATTTATTGGCAAGGATCAAAATAGATATGGCATTATTAGGCAGCTTATGCTTACTTATGAAGAAAAATGTGAAATTGTAAATATATGACTTTAATTGCATTACCATTAGTATAAACTTTGAGTGGGTAATATATATTATATGATATTGGTACTACGAGTAAAAACTCAAGATATGATATTTTTTAAGGAAAATGAAAGAAATTGATTGCACAAGGTTAATTTGGTTGTGGCTCAAGCATATATAAGAAAAGACCCACAAGCATAGGGGCACTCAATTCTCTATAATCGAACAACCACAAAGCATGCGAGCATCATCAGGGGACCAAGTAGCCTATACTTACGGAAGCCTAGCCTAGAGCTTCATGGCCTGTTCCAAGAAGACTATCGCTATTGTCGTTGTTCCGCTGCTGAGGCTCTCCTTGCCTCGGCAATGCCACCAAGCCAAGGCAGTCGTGCCCTATTAGGAGCAGAGTAGTGCTCCAAATCTGACAACTGCAATGAACAGTGTGTGGGGCAATATGCACCGTCTTGGGGTAGAATGTTGTTGGGATATGCAAGGTTGTTGGTGGGGTCTCCTCCCGTTGTTGCATCCCAAAACCATCCACCTCCATCGGCATCCGCCACTAGCTTGTTCGCTGATTCATCAATTTCTCGAGTCAAGATAGTGAAACTTCATTTTTGTTAGCAAAACTTAATATGTACTGTAAGGGTCAAAATGTGTGGCACAATGTATTACATCCATGCCAGCATGGCAAATAAGTGATGTTTTGTATCTTTAAATAAATTAAATATATAAACATGGTCTTGGAGAACTTCACATTATGACGATACGCTTGATGATTTCTCATCCTGCCTTGTTTTCGCCTTCTCAACCCAATTCCTTTGTCCTTCTTGGTGGTGTGCGATACAGTGTGGATAGGCTTGCTAGCCCAGCATTGAACAATCCACCCAACCAGTGTGTGCTTGTTGCTAATTTTGGCACGGCCTGTATTGCTAGGGAGCCCACCAATATCAACTTTGAGATAGTTAGGGTGCTAGAAATTGTGATATAAGGATATGCGGCTCCTACATAGGGCACCAGGGTGACAATGCGATTGTTGGGATTCATATAGATGAAGCTGTTGATTAGTTTTCTAACAACGATGATGAGACCAATGCCTCACAATTCATCATAACCTCCGGAACAAACACTTCAGCAGCATATCCCATTGACAACTCAAGGTTTTCTTATTGGAAACTCCTCTGATCTTGTGGGAAACGAGAAAACTATGTGTAGAATATGTTTCCTACTAAGGGGATCATGGGCGTTCATGGGTCCTTTTGGCAAAGAACTAGTGTTGAATCGGCCTTACTGACAAGCTAGTCGGCCTTGCAGTTTAGATCTATCTACGCTTGCTATCTTAGACATGTGCATCCCAGATGATCAATCCCATGCTAGTGTGTGACCAGAATTCACATCAACACACCTTTTAT
The DNA here is from genome assembly GCF_019320115.1 of Miscanthus floridulus. NCBI lineage: Eukaryota > Viridiplantae > Streptophyta > Magnoliopsida > Poales > Poaceae > Miscanthus > Miscanthus floridulus. The sequence continues at coordinate 39,813,025 of NC_089589.1, forward strand.
CGACTTTGCTGGGGAAGAAAGCAAACATACCTTCTACTATGGCCGATGGTAAGTGTTGCTGGGTTGAAACTACGGCAAGCATTGTTGTTCATCTGGTGTCACTGAGTGTGAGGTCTCCAGTGGCTCGGGTGGACTCAAGAACATGAAAGAACTCAAAGATCATAGAGCAGACATAGAGGTTTATCCTGGTTCAGGCTATCGGGGCACTACGTCCAGCAGTTTGAGTATCTTTGTATTCAAGAGCACCCAAATCGGGGGGTCACAAAAGTGTGTAAGAGAGAGATTTGGCAGGGGATCGCTCGGTGCTGATACTAGGCTCGTCGCCGGTGAGGTCTCTTCCTCATCGGAGAGGAGGAAGACGATGGAAAGGGTAGAGGAGCTCTCGGAACTCCTCTCAGGCTGGCCCCGCTCTTGATGCAGGGCTCGAGCTGTTGTGTAGTGAGGACTTGAATGATCTATTCTAAATCAGCCTCCCTTCATCCTCCCCCTATGTAGGATCTAACCTCCCCTTATATACTGAGGTAGGTTAGGTACATGGCGGTTTGGGGAGTCTAGTCTATGTTCTACGTGCACCAGAGTCCTGGAGGGTCTTGCAGTGGCAAGGATGGACCTTGGTGTTGTCGTGGAGCTGGAGAAGCCCTAGCATCGTCTGGCTACTCTGTTCTAACACCCTGAGTGTCTGGCTCTACCAGCTTGGACTAGCCTCCACCAGGTGCACCTTCCGGAGTCTTCCTTGGTGGTGAAGGCATCCGACTTGAGGGGTTGACGAGTGGGCCTAGGAGCCCCCGAGCCCTTGAAGTTAGCGGAGGGGTTTTGTCCCCTTGCGTCATGCCCTGTGCATGACCCCATCGGAGGAGTGGTTGGTAGCACCACACCCGCCACGCTACGCTGGAGAGCCCTCGAACCTTGGGTGCTCGGGGCGCCTGTTTCTAGCTCGGCCTTGACTAGCGCTGTAGGTCGGGACCAAGGATCGAGCTCAGGCTCCCATGGATTGGGAGCCTAAGGCTCAGGTGAGCCCTTGAGTCCCGAGCAGAGGCAGAGGGCGTGCTGGGCTCGGCCTAGTCCTTAGCTAGAAGGTGCGCATGAGCGCACCTAAGGGGTGTAGCCCCTGAGCCCCCGGGCGATCCCAGAGGGATCGGTTGGGTGTCCTTCGGTCGATAATCTCTTACCTTGGGAGCTTAACATACCCCTATGTTAGGATCTTGTCAGGAGCACCCAGGCCCTTTGTGGCCTCACTAGTCGAGTTCATGATGGCGACAAGGGGCTGAAATCGATCTCTCAGAGACCTGGATAGCCATGGCTGTGTTGGCTTCTGTTGATGATAGTCTGGTGCCCGTCTGAGGGCTCTCAAGCATGGTGGGAATGCTTGGCTGTTGGGGCCGAGCGGCGGTGATGACCCACACTGCTTAAGTCTAGGGCTCAAGTGAGGGCCCAGTGAACTCGTCTGGGAGTTGCCGGCCTTGGGCCTAGAGGCGCCCTCCTTTTCGACCTAGGCCTGCCATGGGTCGAGTGATTGAGATCGTCTAGGCTCTAGCTTGGGGCCACTTAATCACCTAGCATGCCATGCCCTTCTGGGGGCTCGATAATAGGCCCTGGTGGCTCGGGCCAACTTCAACAGCATTGGTCGGGGTGTGGAGGATGCACCAAGCATGGATGGGCCCTCATTGGGCCCACTGCTCAGTGGCTCCTGCCCCAACTCCAGGGAGTTGGTTTTTGGGGGCACACCATCGGGCGCTCATCGATCGAGACCCCCGGATCTCTGTCTGGGGAGTTGGTGCAGCCCCTGAGGCCATCGTGGGGCCTCCTTGCTAGTGGGTGAGGCGGTTTCTAAATGCGCCTTTCCCTCTGACGTCCCGTGTAGGTGGTTTATGGCGCCTAGGCTGCCGCACAGGTTAGAGGAGTTAAGGCGGGTGGTTCTTGCGCCATCCCACGTCTTCTGAGAGACGGGACGTCATGCCATGCGATGTGGATCTGATGGAGGAGAGGCCGTGGCACTTGGTGTTCGTGGACCTAGGCTGTTGATGAGGATCGGTGGGCTCGAGGGGAGTTAGATCCCCTCGAGTCCTATGGAGAGGCATCCGCGAAGTGTGTGGTGCACCTAAGGGAAAGTGGAGCGAGGACTTGACTCGTTGTCAATGCCCTCCCTGACTCCGCCTTTACTATGTGGCCACCATCACACAACTGCTTAGGCGTGTTGTGGGGATGAAGGGGCCCCTAGCCGTTGATGGCAGATCGGAGGGCTCTATGCCTCCTGCAGCACATCATCTCAGGCTATAAAGGGGACCCCCGGTGCGCGGCACCTCTATCCCAACTCTAGCAACCTATCTTCTCCCTCAGATCTAACTCCTCATAACATGGCGGTGACGGAGTGCGATGGTGCCCTCCAAGTGAGCATCTCCCCCACCGAGCGAACCACTCCAATGAGAGTGGAAGGATTCTGGTGAAGGAGGGGCAACGACGCGACGTGAAGCGCCTCTGCCACACTCCCTTCCCCTAGAAAGTGGAAGAATTCTGGTGATGTGGGTCACTGAACTTTTCCTCCACCTCCTACGGGAGGGGAGCCCTGGTAGGGCGGTCGCTGCCCCTCTGTGCCAGTGGGGGTGGGGCTTAGCTCCGCTCCTGGCATGGTGTGGGACACCATCTGACTTGGAGCTAAGGGGAGGAGGCTCCTAGGAGCCAGGCCACCAGCCCAAGCTAGCGTGCCATGGAGGCTTGACCGAAGGGTCGATCGGGTCCCCATGTTTTGTGGTTTTTGCCATCGTTTATTGTAACTGGGTCGTTCCCATTGTAATAATGAAATTACTTTCATTTGTAATCTCATTGCTCTTGAGTCGTGCTTAGAGACTTTGGTCCCTCATTGGGGTGGGCTCGATACGATGCTAGCCTCGGTGGCCAAGAGTGCCGCGCCCATGCTGCTAGCGGGTAAATCCATGAGAACCCCACGTTTATGGTCATTCCGTGCCCTGGTCATGTCCCCCAAGGGGGAGATTCTTGACTTCTCGACCGAACCACTCGTATTGTTCCTGAACCCGATTGACTAGTGCTTGGGGGTCCCTACCTCCCTCGTTGGGACACCACGAGAGGCTCAAGGTCAGTACTCGAACATCATTCAATAGGTGGCCAGTTCCACTTCTAAGCACCTGGCTAAGGCTGCTTGTGCCCACCCATGAACGTCCCTCACACTTTAGGTGCATCGGGCGGCCTTGAAGCCCAGTGGGCCAGCCTTCAAACCCTCAGCTATGCCCCGTCTAGGGGGCCCACACCGTCATGTGGCTAGGTGGCTTGATCCATCGATAGATCAAAAGGAACGAAATTGAAATGAAATGGAAAGGAAATGAGTAAGGTAAAGATGACGTAGCTAGTAACATGGTGGTCAGGGCCGAGCCGTTAGCGCTCACCGATCCTTTGCCCGGGCTGCTCTTCGTCTGGCTCGCTCCATCCGTCCCAGCCTTGCATAGTGAGGCGTCCCTAGTCACATCATCCCTCTGGAAAGGGCCAAACTATGATGAGTTAGCTGTCCAATGCTCCTGCCAAGCATTCATGGAGTCACTTAGGAGGGAAGGCAACAATGAAAGGGAGAAGGTTAGGAAAGTGAGACTTATCTTCGTTTTTCTTGTTGGGGCGACACGTCGATGGAGGAGGTAGGCTGGCTTGACTTGGCATGAGCGCCAAGCCACTGGGCGGAGGGCTCGGCAGTGGCCTTCCCTCAGGGGGAAAGGTCAGAACTCACCTCAATCGAGTCAGCCCCTTCTAGGAGGCCAACTGCCTGGATGGAGGGGCCAGCCGACCCATCTCAGCCACCAGCAGCATCGAGCGCCTTGCTGGAGCTCGGTCGGTTGAGCGTCGCCATTGCTAGGGTCTCTCCCTTTGTCAGTGCCTTTCCTGCGCTACGGCTAGAGATGGTGGGGCCGTAGGAGGTGGACAGCACAGTCGCCTGAGCGACGCGGTCCTGATCGTAGTAGTAGGCCTGCTTGAAGCTACCCTCGATGGTGATGACCCCATTCAGACTGGGCATCTTCAGCTTCAAGTAGGTGTAGTGGGGACAGCCATGAACTTTGCAAAGTCAGGCTATCCGAGGATAGCATGGTACGTGCTGGGGAAGTCCACTGCCTCCAAGGTGAGCGGATCCTTTTGGAAGTTATCCGGCTAGCCGAAGGTGACATTGAGCCGAATGCGCCCGACGGGCACAGCTTCCTTCGTGGCATTACTAGTATGCAATGAATCTATATCATTAGCAGCCCATAAGTGCATATGAATGGTAGATTAGTATGCAGTGAATCTATATCATTTAAAAATTGATTGGCAAGGATCAAAATAGATGTGGCATTACTAGGCAGCTTATGCTTACTTATCAACAAAAATGTGAAATTGTAAATATATGACTTTAATTGCATTACCATTAGTATAAACATTGAGTTGGAAATATATATTAGAGTATATTGGTACTATGAGTAAAAACTCAAGATATGATATTTTTTAAGGAAAATGGCAGAAATTGATTGCTCAAGGTTAATTTGGTTGTGGCTCAATCCTATATCAGAAAAGATCCACAAGCATAGGGGAACTGAATTCTCTATAAGCGAACTACCACAAAGCATACGAGCATCATCAAGGGACCAAGTGGCCTGCACTTACCAAAGCCTAGACTAGAGCATCATGGCATATTCCAAGAAGACTCTCGCTATTGTCGTTGTTCCGCTGCTGATGGCCCTCCTTGCCTCGGCAATGCCAGCAAGCCAAGGCACTCATGCCCTGTTAGGAGCAGGGCAGTGCTCGAAATCTAACAACTGCAATGAATAGTTGTGTGGGGCGACGTGCGTCGTCTTGGGGCTGAATGCTGTTGGGACATGCAAGGTTGTTGGTGGGGTATCCTCTTGTTGTTGCATCCCAAAACCATCCACCTCCATCGGCATCCACCACTAGCTTGTTCACTGATTCATCAATTTCTTGATTCAAGATAGAGAAACTACATTTTTATTAGCAAAACATAATATGTACTGTAAGGGTCAAAATGTGTGGCACAATGTATTACATCCATGCCAGCATGGCAAATAAGTGATGCTTTGTATCTTTAAATAAATTGAATAGATAAACGCGGTCATGGAAAACTTCACATTATGACGATACACTTGATGATTTCTCATCCTGCCTTGTTTTCACCTTGTCCACCCAATTCTGAATGATTGGTAACAAGCATTAGGATATGTATGTTGTCCTTCTTGTTGGTGTGCAATAAAGTGTGGACAGGCTTGCTAGCCCAGCGCCTACCAATACTCCCAACCAGTGTGTGCTTGTTGCTACTTTTGGCACTGCCAGTATTGCTTGGGAGCCCACGGATATCACCTTCGAGATAGTTAAGTGTCAGATATATGGGCCTAGGGTTCCTTCACAACCAATATATTTGGCCTACGACTAGTCTAGCGGGCGGAAGACATCAGGACAAAGCCCATGAAGGCTAGGTGAATCTATCAGCTTGGAGATCAAGGCATATCAAGGATATCCAGTGCATCATGTATCGATGGTAGGATAGAACCGATCTGTTAGACATTCCATGTAACAAACTAGGGATCCAATCTATTAGATGATCGCCCTCGTTGTAACCCTACCCCCTCTGCCTATATAAAGGAGGGTAGGGACCCCACAATGGGGATTCATCTCATTCCCTTTCATCCCATCTACTACGTAGCTAGGAGCAACAGCCCCATGTAACCGAGCATACGAATACAGAGATCCACCTTCAAACTAGATGTACAACACCTCACTAACTTGAACCAGTATAAATCTTGTGTTTCGTGTGCTACCATCTGATTCCTCTTATGTGAATTAGTTGCTAGGCATTGCCGAAGCTAAATCATCCGACAGTTAGGGTGCTGGAAATTGTGATATAAGTAGATGCGGTTCTATAGAGGGCACTAGGGTGACAATGCGATCGTTGGGATTCATATAGATGAAGCTATTGATCAGTTTTCTAACAATGATGATGAGACTAATGCCTCACAATTCGTCATAACCTTCGGAACATACACTTCAACAGCATATCCCATTGACAACTCAAGGTTTTCTTATTTGAAACTCCTCCGATCTTGTGGGAAACGAGAAAATTATGTGTAGAATATGTTTCCTACTAAGAGGATCATGGGTGATTGAGAGATCCATCTATCCAATCGACAATAATAATCTATTAGACTTTTTACCATTTTGTACCTATCCCTCTTCTAGCCCCCATGATGTCCAGCAGATCTCTATATGAGATCTATCAACATTCTAGGCGGCCTTAATGATCTTTTGGCACCCACGTTGTGTGATATCCTGATGGGTCATCCCGGGAGGTGTTCGTGGGTCTTTTTGGCAAAGAACTAGAATTGAATCGGCCTTGCCGACAAGCTAGTCGGCCTTACCGTTTTGATCTATCTCTGTTGCCTATCTTGGACATGTGCAGCCCAGACGATCAAGACCATGCCAGTGTGTGACTGGAATTCTCATCAACACACCTTTTAACAAATATGCTAGGGAAGAAAGCAAACATATCTACTACTACGGCCGATGGTAAGCAAGCAGATCCGACTAATTCAATTAATCCCATCAACATCATGAAGCCTTTGTCCGATCAGCTTCCAGACGAGATTTGCAAGATGCTAGAGAAGAGGGCATAGGCCTGCGTTGCTGCTAATCTAGAGTATGCCCTAGTATGCTTCAGAGTGGATCCGCTGGAACCTGTCGAGAAGATCAAACGCATCCAAATTGATCTTATTCCTGCTACAACTTCATCTAAGGTGAAAACTCCAATCCTCAACCACCACCAAGATCTGGTGGGAGGGAATTTTGCCCAACTGACCATCAATAAGCTGCTATTAGTTAGGTGTGCTTAGGTAACAAGATAGTTGTTGACTTGGTGTCCGTCTAATAATTAGCTAAGCTAATTGCCGGGTCGATTTGGATCCACCACGACTAATTTTTAGCAGCTAATTACTACTAACTGGTTGGATCCAAATAGACCCTTAAATCGTGTTAACGTTTTGTTAATTATGACCAATATAATATTAGTGATCATCAAAATCTATATGGTGTATTAGCAGCCAATAAGTGCATATGAATGGTAGATTAGTATGCATTGAATCTATATCACTAAAAAATTGATTGGCAAGGATCAAAATAGATATGGCATTATTAGGTAGCTTATGCTTACTTATCAAGAAAAATGTGAAATTGTAGATATATGACTTTAATTGCATTACCATTAGTGTAAACATTGAATGGGTAATATATTTTAGAGGATATTGGTACCATGAGTAAAAACTCGAGATATGATATTTTTAAGACAAATGGCAGAAATTGATTGCTCAAGGTTAATTTGGCTGTGGCTCAAGCCTATATAAGAAAAGACCCACAAGCATAGGGGCACTCAATTCTCTATAAGCGAACAACCACAAAGCATACTGTTGGCGGTCCTTAACTCCTATTTTTAACCACCATCTCTCCACTCAAATGAACACCAAACTTAGAATTATGGCTTATAATTAACGAGTTCCACGAGTTTTGGTGATTGTTCATTTGCAGGAGGACATGTCGGAATAACATAGAAAATGTGTTTAAAGTATACAAAGAACACAGCAAAACAAATATCCGACATAAGCCCTAGGGGGAGAAGGCCCACTTACCAGGTAGATCAGGGCCCAAACATGTGGAGAACAAGACCAAAACTGAAGCAAACCATCTCGAAATAGGGTCAACACTCATAGGCCCAACCAAGAAGCTCACAGGAGATCACCCACTGAAGTTGGGCTCATTTGGGCCCAGTTGAGATGCGGCCGCTCCCAGGGGGCACCTATCCCCCCTACCGGGCCTAATTAGCCTCAACGTTTGTGGACAGCCTCTCCATGGTCGGTTGTGGGTGATTGGTCAGCAAATTAAATGCAGAGGCGGTATCCTACACTAAATGAGGAATATGCCATGCATATTCACTCCCCTCTCCTCTATAAAAGGAGGCCTCCTCCCTCCTCATTCAACAACACACACAAGGAGAACAAGAGCAAGATAAGAGCATCACTCCAAGGCTTTGGCTATAGCTAGCTAGAGTTTGATAGGGAGAGATGTGAGGGAGACTTCAGAGAAGTGCCGGACCTGTCGGTATTCTCCCCAAGCTTGTACCATGACAAACAACTGCTTTGTACCTCGATGGAATCTTCCAATAAGTGAGTGTTCGAGATTCTTATGGTATTAAGTCTTTTGGTTAGTTAAGCTTCACTCTTATTTGCTTGCAGGTTCGTCGTCCGTTCTCGTAGCAGATACTCTAGTAGAGGGCCCTAATGAAGACGGATAACCCTGTATGACGCAAGAGTAGTAGTCAATAAGGTAGACATGGTGTCTAGGCTAGAGGCTACCTTCGTTTGCCTCATGCCCCATGGTTGAGGGGTAGGCGATAGGTGGTGACAGACCTATAGGTCCCTTGTAATCCCCCATGTTTGGGTACGGCATAGAGCTACAGGCCAGGATTGCTTGGTAGACCAAGTGCGCTCCGGTGCCTGAAGTAATCAAGTAAAAGTAGAGTTTATCTGTCTATACACTCTAAAAACATAGGAATCCATCTCTACACTCACCAACTCCATCCTTATGTTGTCCTTGGATGAATTAGCTACAAGAGTACCTCCGTTCCCTGTGGAGAATACGATACCCTGAATACTTCCATGTGAAGTGCTACAACGGTAATTCCGTGCGCTTGCGGATTTTTTCTGTTTGAGTTAAGAAATACCAACAAGCATTTCTAGCGCTGTTGCTGGGGAATGGTTGTTGTATTATCTTTGAACCTGGTTCATCCTCGTATCTTTTATCTTTTCTTTTTCATAAAAAATATAGTTCTTTTTACCATGAAGCCAACTCTTACCCAAAACCTATCAGCTTCAAAGGGCGAGTTCTCTGAGCCACCTTCAAAACCAAACCTTTTATCTGGTTGTGAACTCCACCCTGGCTTAATAGCCATGGTTCAGGCACAATCCTTCTCTCGGCTTGATAACAAAAACCATGTCATCACCTGCAATAGTTTGAGGAAATTTGTTCATGCTTGAGCATATCTGGCATGACACAAGAAACCCTTAAGTGGAAATTATTCCCCTTCTCTCTCATGGTGAAGGCGAAGCAATGGTACACTCATACCATAGGAAGTATGAATGGGGATTGGGATGAACTTAAGGATAAGTTTTGTCTTGCATTCTTCCCTTTGTCCTGTATTGTCTCTCTACCAAAAGAGATTCTTGATTTTGAGCAGTACGAGAAGGAATCTATAGGTGCAGCCTGGGACAGATTCTCAGTTTTAATACACATTGGCCTAGACTTGTCTTTACCCGACAGTGTGTTGCTGCGTCTCTTTTGTTCAGGTCTTGACATGGAGTCTGACCTATACCTCGACGTGACCACTAGAGGTCGTTTTACACACAAACCTACGACGGAACAAGTGAAATTTTTTGAATACTTCCTAGACAAACATACTTCCTCCATCATAAAAACCAAACCCCTATAGGAGAAAGTCATGTCAAGCTTTGAGGAGCTCTCATCAGCCAAATCCAAGCCCATACCTTCCTTTTCCCTAGATTCAACTCATGACCTCTCACCTAAACCACGAACACCGAAGGAAAGAGTAATTCATCCTTCGGAGTTCCCTATCAAATTCGAGGATTGTGGAAATACCTCGAAACACTTTTGGCGCAAAAAGCCTACGACACCTCCTCGCTCTCATCCTTCTAATCTTTCCGAGGAAGCTTCCCCCAAGGTGGAACCATCGAAGGAATGGTTAATTGAAGTGAAACATTCTTCTGAAGCAATTTGGATTCTTTCACCTTCCATGACCATGCCTTGTTCATTAAGGGGGCTGTCATAGAAGCCCTACACAACCCCACTGTCGAGACTAATATCATGGTAGAATTCCATGTGGAAACTCTTTTGGCAACATGCCGCTAGTCTCGACCAACACACTCTTCAAAAGTCCCTCAAGACTCATCTTTGAGTGTCGCAGGATTGCCAAGGCCGTGCCAATCAAAATAGACAAAACTAAGGTTCACTTAGAATTTCACATCTTTACCATCCTCGATTTTGATCTTCTCATAGGATACCCTTTTGAAAAGCTTTTCCAAGAAAAACCTACCCTTGGGAGCCTTAATGAAGAAAATGCTTTCACCACTCCTATCTCTCGCATAGAAAATCCAAAGGTGAAGCACCATGACCCATTCGAGGAGGTGAAGTTTTTATCCCCCTTTATTTCACCTAAGCTTTGTGAAACAGAATGGCCGTCATCGCCCTTACTCGAACCTAAACCATGTCCCTCTAGCCATCAAAATGTTGTTCTCAATAGTGATCGAGAATCAACCTAGATCCTACATAATATATCATTTGAGAAAGAAAACTTTTGTGCCATGGACATTCCTGAAACACCAACTCTGGAGACCAAGGAAAAGGATTCCACATACGAGCATGAAAACCTCTCTTTCAAAACCCCTCAGATTCATGCTTACTTTTCGAGTCTCCAGAGTGCATCTCGCTTAGTACCGCGTGCTCTTACGAGGACCACAACCACCTCTCAATCCTTGTTTTCAAACTATTTAGAAGGATGGTTGTGGATGCTTTCGTTTGTCATAAATATTGCAAATCCCATAGTTGCACTATGGCACTGGCCTTGTAGCCCAAACGATAATGCTAAATGCTTGGTGGTGAAGCTAGGAACTACACCACCATTGATAGCTGCAAGATAAGTTCCTAGGGTCGAGCTTGTGACCATAAACAAAGCACTGCCCGGAGATAGCCTAGATTATCATAAGAAAAAACAACTTCCTCTTCAATAAAAGAAAGAACATGCTATTAGGATAGTATGCACCTTAGGGTATTCTTGGTTGCTAACCATTTCAAGTTAAAGATCAAGAAGAACAGGGGACATATGATGCTAGAGAACATGGGAGCTGCATCGACTACACCTTGATGCTCTTTGGTGAAGGAACACACTCAAAAGGAGACCCTGATATTGCACACTTGACTTTTACACAAAAATCCAAGTATGGGGGAGAATGGTGAGAGTCTCACTATAAGTTCCATACACACCAAGGGCCATCCTAGTTAAACAAGTGATCTCAGTTCTGCCTTGCTGAAAAAAGCTGAAAAAAAGAAAAAAAGGAAAAAATATGATAAAAATGAAAAAAGAGAAGAAGAGAGAGAAGGAGCAAGGTAGCCCCACATGGCCATCACAGACATCAATGTGCCGCCTGACTCCACCCAGTATTGCTTTTGTGTGCATGCAAGCCTTGGCTCACTTTTCACCCACTACTGGCATTGCATAGCTTTGCTCTAAGAAAATTTTGCACACATACAAGCAAGAAGGGTTCTCCTCCTCTGGACCTTTGCTGCTTTACACTCAGGTATGCAAAGGTAACTAAAATGTTCACCTACTCCTTTACTCATATTTGTCTCCATGTGAATATAACTTGCTCATACAAGTTCATGATTTCCTTGTTTATGTTGTATGCTCTGGTTTTGGTGTATTCACATGTGGTACATCTATAGGCTTTTTAAATTAAGCATGGTGCTTAGGTTAAAATAGCCTTCTTTAATCAAAATTTGGCATGGTGTTGAATTTTGGTTAATGAACTTTGGAGTTATTACTTTCATAAATAGTGGAGGTAATACAAGATGGAGATAAATCAAGGCTAGGAATATACTGCAAGCTTTACCTTAGCCTTGCCTGAGTTATGCCAAAAGATAAAAAAATTGGGTAAATAATTTTAAAAAATAATAATAATAAGATTTAGGCTCCCCGGTGTTCAAGCCGGTAGAGCCCTTGCTTGTTTTTGTTTTTTTTGTTTCTTTTGTTAAATAAAGTAGGTACAAGCATAAGTGTGGGGGAGATCTCTCAAGCATAATGAACACACATTTGAGATCTTCCACGAACACATTGCACAACATTAGAAAATCCAGCATGAAGAAGGACAGGACAGATAGCTCTAGAGGTGGTTTAGCCAAGCCAAACCACCTCTGACTCCTCTTAGCTCCTTCTTCCTCTTCAACGATGGTTTGTGCAACACTACCCTCAACTCCCTTAAATCTTGAGTAAAAGATTAAAATTGAACAAATTAAAAATGCAAAACAAATGATGCTCAATCTCCATGCTATCCTTTGATTAAATTTGAATACTCTTTATTCCTCGCTAATATCCCTATACTTGTGAACAATCCATGGTAGGGAACCCATGATATCTAGGTAATTGAAATATGTGATATAGTAGGATGAAAAAGAACCTTGCTCTCTCATGTGAAGAACTTGGGATTTACTTTGTAAAATCAAAATTCAAATAGCATGCTCCTCAATGATATTCAAATTCCTACCAAAGACATATCTAGTTATACATGCTTAAACCTTCATCTTATGCTATTTGTTTTTGCACTGACTTTTGTTAAGTCTTGTTGACCCTTGTTGAGAAAGTTATCATGCTTCAAAGATCAAGATAATCTACACACCACCTATACATGCTGCTCCTACACTGGAAGTACGCAAAAACATGCTTTCATTTAGATCCACCAAAATATTCTACTCCTACACTGGGAGTAGACAAAAAACATGTTTATTAGATAAATACTCCATGTTCTAAAAAGATAATGTTCTCTCTCTAAATATGTGGTTTAGAAGAAGAGACATGGGTCATGCGAAAGTTAGAAAAAAATATGGACACATGAAGGTCCAAGTACAGAAAGGAAAAAATATGATGAGCACATGAAGGCTCATGTTTTGAAAAAAAGTGAGAAGAGATAGCCATGTTCTCAAAATAAAAACTAGAGAGAGAGATCATTCATGTTAATGGAGTATAGTATAAGTTTATTATTATCCACACACATGCACATCTTGATCAACAAGTATGACATCTTTCTCCTTGGATCTGAGTTTTGACTTTACAATAAATGCAATGCAAGTATGCTTTAATACCTTTTCCTACCTAAGATCCACATAAGCTTTTTAGAAGTAGGAAGAAAGAAGGCAAAATTATGATATGCCTTGGTGAGGAATCAAACACAAACTTGAGTGATCTGAGAGAATCATTTGAGGAGCAAAGCTATATTTACATTTTCAAATCAAACAATACCCAAGTTGCTAAGTAGAGTGAAGTAAGAGAATTTGAATCCATACTGTTCCATTATTCAATTACCCAAGATAATGTGGTAGACACTCAAAAGTTCACAGGTTCAGGTTGAGCTTGCAATACATTGTATGCAGATATCATATCAAGGAGATGAACCATCTTAGTCCTTAAACTTTACTCAAGGATGAGCAAAGGACTAAGTGTGGGAGAGCTTGTTGGCGGTCCTTAACTTCTATTTTTATCCACCAACTCTCCACTCAAATGAACGCTAAACTTAGAATTAAGGCTTATAACTAATGAGTTCCATGAGTTTTGGTGATTGTTCATTTGCAGGAGGACATGTCAGAATAACACAGAAAATGTGTTTAAAGTATACAAAGAACACAACAAAACAAACATTCGACATAAGCCAAAGGGGGGAGAAGTCCCACATACCACGCAGATTAGGGCCCAAACATATGGAGAACAAGACCAAAACTTAAGTAAACCATCTCCAAACAGCGTCAACACTCATAGGCCCAACCAATAAGCCCATAGGAGATCACCCACCAAAGCTAGGCTCGTTTGGGCCTAGTTGAGGTGCGGCCGCACCTAGGAGGTGTCCGCCCCACCTACCAGGCCCAATTAGCCTCAGCTTTTGCGGACAGCCTCTTACTGCCTCTCCATGGTCAATTGTGGGTGATTGGTAAGTAAATTAAATGCAAAGGAGGCGGTATCCTACACTAAATGAGGAATATGCCAGGCATATTCACTACCCTCTCTGCTATAAAAGGAGGCCTCCTACCTCCTCATTCAACAACACACACAAGGAGAACAAGAGCAAAAGAAGAGCATCACTCCAAGGCTTAGGCCATAGCTAGCTAGATTTTGACAGGGAGGGATGTGAGGGAGAGTTCAGGGAAGTGCCAGACATGTCGGTATTCTCCCCAAGCTTATACCTCGATGAACACCTCCTCTGTACCATAACAGAATCTTCCGCTAAGTGAGTGCTCGAGATTCTTATGGTATTAAGTCTTTTGGTTAGTTAAGCTTCACTCTTATTTGCTTGCGGGTTCGTCATCCGTTCTCGTAGCGGATACTCTAGTAGAGGGCCTAGATGAAGACAGACAATCCTATACAAAGCTAGAGTAATAGTCAATAGCATAGATGTGGTTTCTAGGCTAGAGGCTACCTTCATTTGCCTCCTGCCCCTTGGTTGAGTGGTAGGCAGCAGGTGGTGATAGCTCTGTCCTTCCCTTGTAATCCCCCATGTTCGTGTTTGGCGTAGAGCTATAGGCCGGGATCGCTTGGTAGACCAGGTGCGCTCCGGTGCCCGAAGTAAGAAAGTAAAAGTAGAGTTTATCCATCCATAGACTCTAAAACCATAGGAATCCATCTCTACCCTCACCAACTCTATCCTTGTGTTGTCCTTGGATGAATAGAAGAGTACATCCGTTCCCTGTGGAAAATACGGTACCCTGAATACTTTAGGGTGAAGTGCTACAATGGTAATTCTTTGCGCTTGTGGATTCTTTCTGTTTGTGTTAAGCAATACCAACACACAGAAGCATCTTCAAGGGACCAAGTAGCCTCTCCTTATGGCAGTGCATTCCCGCGTGACGGTGTGGTAGCATCTACCCTAGCTCTAGCCTAAGCAGTAGTGACCTAAGGCAACTACGGGCTGGATGATAGGAAGGTGGGAGATGCAGTGGAGCGGCCTAGCCACGGCGAGCCAAGAGCGTGGTGTCACAACCATGATGTCGTAGTGGCGGAAACGGCCGTAGGCCTTTACCTTGGGCTCAAACGGCGGCTCTATTGTGTTGAGGTGGTAGAGCGAAGCAAGGCAGAGCTATTGGCGCGGGCAATTTGTGAATGGAGCGGTGACGGCTGTGCGTGAGCTTGGCGAAGCTCATGGCGGCGATGGCGCTGCTTGGCTGTGGGAGAGAACGAGCACAAGGTGAGGCAAAGAAAGAGTGAGCGTGAGTGGGAGTGGAGTAGTAGGGATGCAGCCCTCTTGTCCTCGTGTTGGCCCGACTGGCCCGGCCGTCACCGGCATACAACTACCATGTGGTGGCCATGCCCTGGCGTGTCGGTCATTGATGGTGCAGCGAAGGGCCGGTTTAGGCCGTCTGTCGACCCAACTTTGCGCCTCCATAAGTCCTAAACTGTAAGGAATTAGCAAAAATTGTATTAGTGAAAGTTGTAGAGCTTGTGAGATCTCCAACTTTGATTTAGGAACCATCATCTAATTCATCATGGTTAGCAAGTTCCAAAGCTCCAAAGTGGTGCACTTGAAACTAAAATCAGCAATTTGGACTTGGTAAAATTTTAAGTCTAGAAACAGCATTTTGTTGATACTTGTGAGCCCTATTTGACCATGTTAGGCACTGAATTTGCTCATGACCCTTAAACAAAGTTTATTCCACATAAGATAAACTACAACTTTTATTAAGGGTGCACTGCCATGCAAACACTCTATGCTATAGTTCAACTTTAGTCAAACTAGTAACTTGAAAATGGAAGTTTAGGGTAAACTAGGACTTAGAAGCAAAATTGGCCCATGTCATGAATACAAACATTGTTCCATTTACCATCCTAGATATGTCTAAGGTGTTTTTGTGACCTCACAATCATTTCTCACATTGGTCACCCATGATCACAAGCATATGTATGTATATAAGCAACATCACATGTGATAAAGTGAATGAGATGAAACTTCTTATGCTCATGCCCATGAATGCTGGAATGATACTTGTGCTCATGAAATGCAAGTGTTAAATGCAATGCTTGACACTAGGGTGCTACACCCACCCCTCGAGAGCTGGTCGACCTTCGAGTCAGGGAGAAGGATACTCGTGATGATGCCATGAGGCTGGGGAGAAGCTCATGGCCCTGATTGAGAGGCCGTGCACAGACGCCATGGAGGCTGAGCAGCTACAGAAGGAGCAGGACAATTTGCTCCGGGTCATAGAGGGGCTTCGCATAGAGTGTGACTTGGCTCGCTAGGAGCACGCTGATGCCCAGCAGTGGATCAACCTCCTCGAGGGTGAGCTTGAGGGGCAGAGGGACCTGAAGGTTGTGGTTGAGGGCTGTCCACCAAGCTCGCCACGGAGGTCGATTAGTGCCAGGAAGAGGTTCGGCACCTAGAGGCCAAGGTGACCCTATAGCGCGAGCAACGCCAGGAAGAGGTCTAGCGCCTGGAGGCTAAGGTGACCCAGTGGTGCGATGAGGTGCACAGGCTTCAGATGGATGTGGATGGTAAGCCTCCAATTTCACTTGTTTTCTTTCTCCCTAGAATCCGTGGTAGGCCTTTTGACACGGTTGGTATGAGACTTGGACAGGTCTCGAGGACAAGCTTGGGGCGGAGGTGATGAAGAGCCATGGCCTGGAGAAGGACCTCGATGAGGTGAAGGCCTCCCTCCTAAAGGAGAGCGACGAGCACGATTCCCTATGTGTCACCGTTCAACTAGTCTTCGACGACCTCGACTAGCCCCAGAGCAGGAGACAAGCTCATACATGGTTCGTGCCATCTGGATTACGGATCGAGCACATGAGATCATGAGGGACGAGCTTCGCTTCGGCGTTCACCGATCATTTGCGATCGCTCGTTCTCATTACGAGAACATCGATCTGCGATGATGAGCTAGGGCTTCGCGCCCTATTACTCCAAGGCCGAGCTGCAGGACATTGAGAAGGAGGTGGCCCCTCTGGCATAGGGCTTATCTTCCATGATAGAAGATGAGATCACCCCCAAAGAATTAGTTAGTTAGATAAGCCAGGCGGTGAGCTTGTAATAGGTGGACAAGTTCTTAACTTTTGTTGTGGCCAAACAGACTTTTGGCTCTTCTCCCTTTTTTATGTATAAAAAGGTTAATGCGTTCCAACCCTTTCCGTTGTTAATGCGTTCCAACCCTTTCTTCGACCTGTGCTCCGCCGCCGAGCCCCATCACCGTGGCTGGGGCATCTCCGTCCACCATTCCCGGTGTTAGCTTGCGCGCTAGGTTCGCCAGGGTTAGTGGATGCTCTTCCGAGCTTTATTTTGAGTCGCCGTGGTCGCCACCGGCATAGCGCCATCAACCCGCTCCGCCGAGCCACCATGGCCGCTGCTGTCGTCCTTTGCGTCGTAGATCAGTCCACCTAGCTATCCTACCGTGTGCACCAGGTCAAGGGGTTCATAGTAGTCGAGGTTCCATCGCCGGAGATGTCGCCGTCGGCGAACACTGGCTGACCCGCGTCAAACAGCGCCACCTCCCCTATTTTCGGTCGCTGACGCGTGGGTTTGTCTGACTAGTGGACCCCGTCTGTCAGTGACTTAGTTCAGAAAGCTAGTGCATTTATTTCCTGTTTTATGTGCATATTTGAAAATAGATAAGTTGAGTTGTGTAGATTCAAAAATTGTGAACCAAATTTTGTAGTGTTCCTTAGGAAGTTTAGTATTTAGGAAAAATATGATATTAGCATTTGTAGTAGAATTTCTAGAAGATTTAAAATGAAACTTGAAATGTGTTTTTAAATGTATGTAAACTTGTTTATTTTATATCTAGAGTTCCTATGCTCTAAAAATTATGAAATTTTTGTGGTGAGCTATTCTTGACAAGTATGAGCTTTGGTAAAAATTTGAGGGTCAGTGCATGTATGGATTTGTAGTTATAGATTTTCCTTTTATAATTAAGTGATCTTTGTATGAATTTTTATAAATTATTTATGAATCCAATATTAATGAAATTTGTTGGAGGTTGTCCTAGTACCATATGGATGCTAAGAAAAATATAAAATCTATTGCTTGACACTTTTCACTAGGGTTTCCTATTTATGCTATTTTAAGCCTTTATGCCTTGTCATTTTTGCATAGGATGTTTTACTTGGTAAAATGGCATGAAACTTTTACAATAGTCTATTGGTAGCATTAGTAAGGTACTGTAAATTTTTTAGAATTTGTGATGTACATTTAGTATATGTTTATTATTTAACCTAAGTATCTAAATAAAATAATAAAGGCATTTAGATAAATAGTTTGGGCTTTACCATTATGTTTTCTTGAGTATATTTGGTATTCTTGAACTGTTGGTAAACTTGGTGTCATCAAAATTTGAATGCTTACATATAGTAGAAATATTGTTGCTTTATAATTCGGGTGAAAAGGGTTTTTGAACTGATTCTGTGATTTGGTTTGTTGCATAGTAAAAATGATGTTTGCTGTAAAAATGGTTAATAACAAAGTTGTAGATAACTTGTTCATTTATATTGTGTTAAAATTTTAGAGCAATAGGCCAAAGGGTTTAGGAGTTATAGCTGTTTAAAGTTAGTACTCCGAAATGCTTGCTCTCTGGAATTTCTGGACAGCACTAGATTGATTGTCTATTTTGGTTAATATAAATTGTGAATTAGCTTTTTGTGATTAAATAAGAGTTGTAGATAATTTTATAAGCTTTCCAGAAAGTCCAAGATCACAGCATTTGGATAAGTAGAACTTCAGTTATGAGTAAAATGAGTAGCTGCTGTTTTGTAGTGTAGTAAATGAATTGTTGAAATGTTTGATTTAGTAATTAAGAAGAGATATGCACATACCAGTGAAATGTGATACACTTGTTATTACTTTAACAACATGCCGTTAAGAATACTTACAAGAATGCATTCATCATGTATCATCATATTATACTTGTCAGCATGTATGCATTCGCAATATCTTATGCCATACTCATGCATCTAGGATCGATAGAGGAGATAACGTTGCTGGAGTTCAATGAAGGAGAGGAAGGGGACCAGCAGGAGATTCCTCAAGCCACAGCTCCCGAAGAAGAGGAGCAGAACCCAGAAGAGCTTCCGGAGTGCCCTGACCACCGCCCCACTTCCTTTCTGAAAGGCAAGCCCCGGAGCATTCTAAGTCTCCTAGTATTTTACAAAATATTACTCAAGTCCTTATGATTGATGCATTAGGTTATAAGAGTTGATTGGAACCACTTGATGCATATAAATTCCTTGTCCAGATATATACACCTTTAACCCTATGTAGGTCCAGGATCGAATATATGCTTAGCCATGCTTAGACCGGTAGAAGTCGGGTGATTTTCTGTCACCTGCGAGATATAGGTGGATACCGAAGCACGGTTGGCTATATTTGCTATCGTGGAAAAGAACCATAGGGTAATATAAATTGAGGCCGGGCGGAGTCTATGTGTAGGTTGACTCATGTGATTCCGTCTTTGCCGATCAAGGACCGTACCATTGTTGGAACTTCTGACAAGATTGAACGCATGCCTATCACTTAGCTGGCCGGATATCTCGTTCCGACCACGAAGCCGAGTAGCTCAACTCAGGCCAGACCCTATTCTATTGTGCACTCCTTGTGGGGAGCCAGACTGAGCCCAAGGGCAGGCTAGGCCTGAACGTCCTGGCATTTGGTGTCTCCGATTGTGCGGCGCGGTATGAACCCGCGAAATGTGTACCTGAGTTGTACCAAAGTGACCTAAGGCATCTAATGATCTGGTCTACCTGGGTTTGTGTTAGGAATAAATTCCCAGCTGGTTGAAATCGATTCGAATCGCCGTCTCTCCCAGATAGTGAGAAACTTGGCTAGCTCCAGCATCGTAGTAACTGTATATGGAACATGATGGTTCGAATGAACATGGAATTACAATACCTACTATGGTTACTAGTGTATGCTCTTAAAATGATATAACACATGTTTGGCACAGGATAGTTGCTAATTTAGAGATGGATAGTCATAATTAACTTGATAACAGAATTATAATTGTATAATTGATTTAATCGTTTTTTATGCAAAATGTTGTCAAGCTATCTCCATTTATATAGCCTTGCATGATCTTTGGAGTCATTTTTATTTCTGGTTTATAACGGGTAATTCTAGCTGAGTACCTTCTCGTACTCAGGGTTTATTTTCCCATTGTTGCAGATGGCATTGTTTATCAAGGTTATTGCAAGAGTTGCTTCTATCCCGCTGTGGATGAGGAGTAAGCCTTGGGCAGGCTTCTTTATTAATCCCTCTACATGCTTTTGTGGACTGTGATCGTATGTTGGCACTGCATCAAACTATGTTGGCAAATGCTACTTTCAAACTTAATTTGCTTTAGATTTTATCCATTAAACTTGGTTTGTAATAACTTTGTTTCATACTCTAATGATGGAAATATATCTATGAACTTTATGTAATATGTGACATGTATGTTGAATCATGTACGATCTTGGTTGTTGTAAATCATTTATCGAGACCTGTCGTGGTACTCGACGGACTACCGGGTTTATATGGGTTCAACTATGACAGTGTGACCGCTTGCGGGCTGCCATTGTACTTGTACTCTTATAAATTGTTTGGTTCTGCGACAGCTGGCATCAGAGCAAGATTCAACGTTAATTGTCACATGTGTATTTAAAACAAAAGTTTTTGTTTTCCAAAACCTTTTCTAGAAACTGATAGCTATATAAATAGGTATTGGAAATCTAAAGTGTGCCAGTGATCACTTTCCTTATGCCCAAATTAAGGACTATTAGGTGGCTATTTAAGTACTAACTTGGGGGCTTTTACTTTCGTCGTCCATATGGCGTGCTATTGTATGGATGTCATTCACTTGAATGGTAATGTATGGATCAAATGCCTCTACGCCAAGGTACGTGGATGAGTGGCATGACCGCAAGATGTGAGCGTGCGGTCGGGGAGAGTTAGCTTTAGTACGACTATGTATGCATGCTTGCATGTGTATGTGGTGCGTATTTAATTATGGGTATAAACTATTATCGGGTAGCTCTGATACGGAAGTATATGTATGGGTATACATATATGGAAGTATTTAGATTTACATTTTGCATATTTAATTATGGGTTTGGGCTGAAATGAAACTCTTATGCAGGTACACTAACAACGAAACATGTAGCTCGACTAGTTACGCTATATATGAGAGAACATATGTATGCCACCGTGTATGCCGTTAGAAATAATTTTTTCCCTATGTTTGTGAGGATGTACAGAACATGCATGCATCATGATAATAATTAATAAATAATTGCATTGTTCCTCCCCTTATAAATTTCTTACTCGGTTATATAACTCTTATCCATTATGGCCTTGTCTCACAAAAAGTGTACATGCTGATGGTACCGATGGCAGCACCAACTGGATGTGAGAATTTCCTGATGGTTTTCGGAATGCCTACACTACTGTGGAGAGTTTTGCACTTTGCGGGGTACCATGAACTGCCCCTTTATCATTGGAATGAAGGGTACTTGGAGGGGCAGCCATGGTACGAGGTGCGGCTAACTATACCAGCCCGCACCCAAGTACCCTTCTGGCAGGAGTGGAAGGCAGAATCGGAAGGGAAAACTCCTTGGGAGGCTGCCCAAGTAGTGGCCTTTGAGGTTTTGAGTCAAATCTACCAGCAGCATGGGGATGCACTTACCGGCAGTGCAACGAGTATGTTTCCTTGGGTGGATCCGTCCACCACAATATGGGAACAACGCAACCAAAATGCATTGATCCGAGATCGAGATGAGAAGGCAAACAGCTCTAACCCTGCTATGAGTGCCATGTTTGCGGTGATGAAGATGTTTTGTGCACGCCAGGACACCAAGGATTTCTGGCAGGAATCATACACCACTTGCATGGACAAGCTCATGAGAGTTGAATCCGCACAACGCAAGCTCAAGAAGTGTGTGCGCAAGCAAAAGAAAGCCGCAATTAAAGCCCGACGAGAATCTGAATGAGCCTATGTAGCCCCTTGGGCACTCTCCATGCCCAAATGGAGCAAGTGGATCAACAGAGAGCAGCAGCCCAAGTAGCAAGAGCTAATGATCAAGCGTTACTTGCAGGACTGCAGGAGCAGTTGGAGGCCGCCCGTGCTGAGGTGTCCACAGCTAGACACCAGCGAGATGCAGTAGAAACCGTGCCGCTGTAGTAAGGATAGAAAGGGATAGGCACCGCGACATGAGTAACGCCTAGGACCGTGCCGAAAGGGGCTTACGTCAGCAGCTTGCATAGGCTCAACTTCAAGTGATGAACCTTCAGCATGAAGTGCACTATTTGAACAACTAGCTAAACCCAATCCTTGATGGGGAAGAAGATGGTCCAAATATAGAGGAAGATGAGAATGAGGAAGAGGAAGAAGTGGAGCCTGAGGAAGGAGATGATCCTATCTCTGACCTCGATAGTGATCATGATGAGGATTAGATCGCTTAGTACTTAGTAGAAGTGCTTAATGTATCATCATTGGTTATGTAAAGGACCTATAGTTTGAATTTGGTGTTGGGGAATGGAGTATCATGTAATATTGTTATTTGCATGACTATCGCACGTTTGGTTAAATGCAAATGCCAGTTGGTTTATCAGAGATCATGATTTGAATATTAACATGCTATGAGCCCGATAAGTGATCAAATTGGTGGTGTCATATTGCGAGAATGAATTATTATGCCTCTGTTTTTATTGTACGAATTTGAGATTGTCTCTAGTAATTTTAGTTTGGCATGATTATAAATTCATCTGCAATCTTTTGACATCAACCAATAATCGCTTATTGTTGCAACTTCGCAGATGACTCGCACCCGTGCAAGAGCTAGTAGCAGCCATGATGGCAACGGCGATGACTTACCACCACCTCCACCACCGTCTGCTCAGGAGTTCTTTGCCCAATTCTTGGGAAGCCAAAGGACAATGGAGGAAGCTCTACGCCTCATCGCGCAGAACACCGCTCGTGGCCACCCACAGCAACAAGGGCCCGAGCCAAATCAGCACAGTACATTCAAGGAATTTTTGGATACAAAGCCTCCTATCTTCAAGGTGGCAGAGGAACCACTATAGGCGAACGAGTGGCTCAACACCATTGAGCAGAAGTTTCGTCTGCTAAGAGTCACCGAGCACCTGAAGGCTGAGTATGCGTCCCATCAGTTGTATGGACGAGCAGGGATCTGGTGGACACATTTCTTGTCCTCTCTACCTGCTAATGCGCAAGTAACATGGGAGCAGTTCAAGTTGGCTTTTCGGGGACATCATATTCCCTAGGCCTAATGCGCATGAAGGTGGCTGAATTTATGAGGTTCACACAGGGGACAAAGACCCTCACAGAATATATGCACGCATTCAACAACCTGTCTAGGTATGCTCTAGGTTTTGTGGATAACAAGGAGAAGAAGATAGAGAGCTTCAAGAGGGGTCTTGGCACAAAGCTGATGAAGACCATGGCCAATTCCAAGTGCACCACTTACAACGAGTTTATTAGTGATGCTTTGACATAGGAAAACCACAATAACATGCATGCGGAAGCAAAGGGTCGCAAGAGGGCATTTGAGGCAGGTGCCTCCGGATCTTCACAGTCTAGAGCTCCTATAATAGCTAGGCCACATTTCCGTCCACCTGCACCCAAGTTTAGGCCTCCACCCCCAAAAGCTCAGAATGGTAGGCCTCAGAAAGCGTTCCGTAAGGCATTCACTATTGCCTTACCCAAAGGAAATGGCGGTCAGGGAAGCTCCACGGGACCTAGGAGTAATCAACCCTGTTTCAACTACAATCAAGTGGGGCATTGGGACAAAGAATGCCCCCACCCAAAGAAAAATGGCAACCAAAATCAGAACAATCAGAGGCAGGCGAACACAAGGGCACATCTAGGATACGTGCACTATACCGCTGTTGAGGAAGTGCCCGCAGGAGAAGTTGTCATGGCTGGTATGTTTCTTGTCAACAAGCATCCCGCTATTATTTTATTTGATTCGAGAGCTTCTCATTGATTTATGAGTCAAGCATTTGCATCTAGACATGATCAGAAAATAATTGAAGTAAGCAAGGGTGGTTATAATATATTTCTACAAATAAGATAGTAAAAAATGTGCTCATCTCTATACAAGGGAGGGAGTACATACTGGATTTGATAATATTGCCTGGGTTATCAATAAGTGTAATCTTAGGTATGAATTGGATGAAGGATCATGGTGTTCTCATTGACACTAGCACTCGTACGGTTATGTTGAGAGAACCCAAGGGAGGGAATGCTTTTCTAGTACCCCTCTCCCGAAATTTTGAACTCCAACATTTAGCTTGTGCTATCCACACCACTGCCCTTTGTGATATCCCCGTGGTTTGTGAGTTTCTGGATGTATTTCCAGAGGAGTTACTAGGTTTACCACCTGATAGGGATGTGGAATTTAAGATTGAGTTAGTGCCAGGTACGGCACCTATCTCAAGAAGGCCGTATAGAATGCCACCAAATGAGTTAGCAAAACTTAAGATTTAGTTACAGGATCTATTGGACAAGGGTCTTATTCAACCTAGTTCATCTCTATGGGGCTGTCCAGCATTGTTTGTGAAAAAGAAGGACAAGTCCTTGAGAATGTGTTTGGATTATAGGCGAGCCGCTCTGGGCCATACTGGTCCTTGTACTTCATGGATTGTGCAATGGAAAATACTCCATCTTTTTCCAATACCTTGGCTAAGATGAATTTTGTCAGCTCCGATTGTAGTGCGACGATCTCTATGTCTAGCAGCCTTTCATGCTTAAATTTCTTGCGCTGTCGTTCAAAAAAGATGATATCCAAAGAGGAACATTAAATCATTTTGTTGAATTATTAACAGACATAAATGAAATGGGGATTATACACACCAACTTATCGGCTTCTTCCGATTTCATGCCAATGTAGTGAAGCATTGCCCACATTACATAAAACCTGCATTCATTGTTTCCTGTCGGCTGTGATAGGTACTTCCCCTCCATTTTGACAACCTTGAATGGGACCGGCGTCCCACCGATATGTCTTCTTTGGACACTGAGCAACATTAAAAGGAGAAACATTAGAAAGCGGTATGTGTGATTAGAAAATAATATGTTATTAGGATCGCTTACTAATTCAGCACTACCACCAGTGCATCCAGATGATGAAATGGTTTTTTCTTCAAGTCCCACACCTCGAGCAGATTTTTGGCAAGATTAACACAAATGAAGACAAAATGGTTGCTGCAATCATAGAATCCTAATTATTGAATAATCTTAACAAAAAAAGAAGCATAAAATTAAAAGCCGAGAACACATACTCGCAGTTGTAGGCTAGAAGTAGGTGTATTTTCTTCTTCATCGTGAATTCATCGAAAACAACAATCAATCTCTGTTTCAGGTCTTCCACGTCACATCCATAGAGGCCTAAACATGCCCTCTCATTGACTCTCATGGGGTCCAAGAAGCCTATGTAATCCCATTTGCTTTTTAGAATGCAAAATTTTGCTATACACCTATATAAAATCATGATAAGTGCTCAAAAGTTAACAATTTGTGTCTTGAGAGAGTAGTTAATTGTAATATCATGCGTGTAGGGTACTTACATAGTCCACAGTGTCAACATTTGAACATCGAGAGAGCGTTTCTGGTATAGCTAGAACAAACACTCCCACTCGACATCGAACTTCTCTTCTTCAGGATAATAGAAAACATGTGGCGAACGGATAATAAACTCAAAACCAAAGTCGTCTGTCTCTGTTTCTTGAGCCATGTAATATTCATGTAACTGGCACATATATGTTGTCAGATTTTTATACTCTTGATCGGGAACCAAAAGATTGCCCCTTTCATACTTCATTGCCAGTGTTGCCGTCCCTTGTACATCATAATAGATGGTCACAGCCTCTTCCATGGTTAATCCTAGGTTGTCTTCGACATACTTCTGTATGTTCCTTAAATCTTTATTGTATATTTTTTGTCTCTTGTTGTAGCGTATTTATTCTGTGTTTGCCTTTCGTATTCGACTTCAACAAAAATGAAGGCAGTGAGGCACAGAGATTGAAGAAACTAACATAATCTTCCTTCGAGATGT
Organism: Miscanthus floridulus; assembly: GCF_019320115.1. NCBI lineage: Eukaryota > Viridiplantae > Streptophyta > Magnoliopsida > Poales > Poaceae > Miscanthus > Miscanthus floridulus. Next base: position 39,838,913 of record NC_089589.1, read on the forward strand.
GTGCTGTAAATTTTTCTTTCAGCAAGGTGGTAACGCTGCCACTGAACGGCCTTTTTCTTTTCTGTTGGTCCACTTTGGGAGCATTAGCGACAGAATCCAAGGACCTTTTCTATGACTGCGAGAATGTCCTTGATCTTGTTTTGGGCTGAGGTGGAGGAGGAGGAGGATGACGACGAGAATTCTATTTTCCCGACGCTGATGAAGATGGAGGAGGAGGAGACTCTTTTCTCAGGGCTGATGAAGATGGAGTCGAACAAGGAGGAATAGAAGGAGACCTCTGTCTTCTCAGAGGTGATGGCTCCAGATGAGGAGGGGAGTGATCTCTGTTGGGAGATGGTGAGTGATCATCGTGGGTGGGCGAAGACTCGCAGTCATCCTCATCATCAGAGGACAATTAATGGTCAAGCTTAATGAAACGCTTGCGCTAGGCCACTTGAGAGCCCTTGTTTTGACCAAGTTTTGGCCTGTCTTCCGCTACAGGGTACTCAATGGGTATCTTGTTAAACTTCTTATCAAGTATTCTGTCAATGGTGACGCGAGCATACCCTAGTGGAATTGGGCAGCCATTAATTGTCCGTCTCTCGCAGGCCAGGCCTGGCTGAGGGCCACCTTGTCCTTTGTCCATTCCTGACGGATGTACAACTTGACATTGACGGGTTCAATGATGCCGTCCATCGGATGAGGCACATTCGCATCTTCTTCGTCGAGCGGGGTCGATCCGTAGCTGCTGCGACCCCTAAACTGTGGGCTAAAGGCAGTAGGAGTAGGGTTTTGTGGTACTACTGACCCCTTGGATAGCAAAATTTGCTCGACTCGCGATTCAACAGTTGCCTCAATCCGTGCTTCCATTCTATCTTCCATTTCTTTTAGTCTCCTCAAATACTCTGCCTCCTGTTCAGCTCTACCCCTCGAGCGGCTCTAGTAAGTGTTAGATTCTTAGGGGAATGCTAGTTTCCAAGGAACAACACCGGTTCCTCTAATGTGACCAGGGTGCTCCTTGGTTTCGAGTGCTTGGGTGAGCACATCTTTCTCCCTATTAGAAGTGCGAGTCCCTTGCCTCACATCCTCAGTTACCTGGGAGATCCTCTCGATGAGTTCGCTCATGGGTTGATTTGAGGAGCTAAATCTCCCGTCCTCGGCATGCCGTACATTCCTCCCCATATAGTATATTACCAATCTGGGCTCCCAATCAGCGGTCTCAACCTGAACGCCTTCCTCAGCAAGGCGATCCATCTTTTGAAGTTCTACTTCAAATTCTAGCATCTTTTTGGCGTAGCCACGAGAGCCGAGATGATGAGGATTCATTGCTTTCTATGAATTCTCCTTATTCTTCCTGCTCAGTTCTAAGTACTCCTTGGATAACCTATATTCCTTGAAAGCCTGCCAGAACTCCTTCTGCTAGCTAAACTGTCCACCATCAAAATCTGGCTCTTTATTTTGGAGGACAAAATTCTTGTACAATGTCCCCTTGAAATTCTTGAAGCATGTCCCCATGATTTCTTTTGCTTTTTTCTTGACTAACTCTCTATCATACTCGGCTGGGAAAGTGAAATACTCTAGGATCTTGACATCCCATATGTAATCCTTCTCGCTTTCGAGAACCCTCCACCGGTCATCATCTTTCCCAATCCACTTCCTGTACTTAATCAGGATGAAGTCCCTAACAAGTAACCTGAGGATAGTCTTGTATTTGGTCAAAACTATAGGCAGTGAGAGTGGATCCCTGAATTCATCGAACTCAGTAATGTGCCAGTGTGCATTCCTACCAATAGGAATCTTTGACACGCCTCGCTTGGATCTGGCCTTTCAGCTACCTAAACCCTCTAGCTCCTCGGCCGGTGGAGGCTCCTGCTAGAGACACCAAGTAAGCTATGACCCTCTCAATTGATTAGCGTGTGTGGCTACATAGTCACATGATACCAAAGTTACCTGGCCATCTTGGTCATTTTGACCCAGATAGAGTAGGCCGAACAGGGTCCATGGCTGCTCGTTCTCACCGACCTAATTGACACCATCACCGTTTGTTGGATCATGCGGTTCTCCCATCCCAGCGATATCAGCCACTTCTTGTTGCTGATCAGTTCTTCGGTGATGGGGTCACAGGTGACGATGAGTCATGGCTGTGACACGATCGTGGTTAGTTTTGGTCACGGACAACTACTAATAGCATATGTTCATATATATATAATATGTTTAATGCAAAGTCTAATAATAAGTCCACATACAACAAAGTCAAATAATAGCATTATGTTCACCTAGAATAAATTCATTCTTTGATTGACCACATACAACAAAGTCCACCTACTATTCTACGAAACTAAGCCTATAAAAACTTCCAAATAAGAAAAGCGATGACCATAGCCATAAATAAAAGCATGACATCTTTCCAAGACCAAGGAGCAATTCTCCTAATCTTCACATCTTCGGCGGGTGGCTTCACTTCGATCTCCAGGGCCAGCGGATGGCAATGGTTTGCATTCATTGGACCATAGTAGGCCGGTTGCCCATGGTTTGCAAGGTAGGTCGGATGACTATAGTAGGCCCTCAAAGCTTCAGGTTTTGTGTTGTATTTTTTGTGCAAATTACTAGGGTAGAGATTGACTTGAGCATAGCAATCTTCCCAGGTTCGATAAATCCTAGGCATGTGACCAACATGCACTACATACCATGCCATGGTTGCCTATACATTTAAGTAAATTAGGCATGTGGTAAGTGGTAATGGTAACTCACTGAACAAGAGTTATTATTCAAGTTATATGGCCAAACTAAATCTATTTAATGTTCTTTATCCTTGACAAGAATCCATCATTGCTTAAGCAAGAGTAGAAATTCTTATCTAACTCTTACACAAATAGAACACTCCCTACCGTCACAAATAAGACGTCCACAGTCATTAACGTGTACCTTTGACTGCTAGATTCCATTGCTTGCAATAATTACAAAGTACAGAGATATCATAACATTATGCAACTACTATTCGAGACAGATATGCTCATATCATTGTCACATATTCAATCTAACTATGTCAAGAGGTGTTGATGATCAATGTTTAAATACTTAGACTACACACAGTGCAAAAGGTCACTTAGCTGTGACTCTAGGGAATAACTTGTTGCAACAACATGCAAATAACACCAATGGTTCTTAAACAGTTTAGGGTCATGATTACTAGGTCCTCAACAAATCAGTAGGTAGCATAATCTCTTCATGGAAAAACTAACTGGTTTATGTAACAGCATGTACATATAAGGATAGCTAAACCAAGGAGTAACAACATGTAACTCAATCGAATAGGAATCGACTGCTATTGGGAAGACAACAACCGTGGGGCATTTCATCTAACACTTAGTGGGCAGTGAGCCATACACTCACTGAGGGGGTGGGAAAGCAGTTGTCCGCGCGCGCTCCTGAAGGCCTCGGTGGTGCTCCGGCGTCGGGCAGTGGACGGCGTGGGGAGTGCTTCGGCATGGGGCGGTGCATGGGCGTCGGTGTTGAAGAAGAGGAGCGCGGGGCTAGGAATGGCGACGCGGGGGCGGTGGACGGTTGCTCCGGCGTGGGGCGGTGCACGGGCCTCAACATCGAAGAAGAGGAGCGCGGGGCTAGGAATGGCGGCACGAGGGGCGGTGGATGGGTGCTCCAGCGTGGGGTGGTGCACGGGCGTCGGTGTCGAAGAAGAGGAGCACAGGGAACGGTTGGCGCAGGGTTGAAATTCAGATAATTTCAACCCTCGACGGCCTTTTATACCAGACCTCATCACTGTCGGTTCTAATTAGAAACCGATGGTGATGGGGTACATCACTGCCGGTTGTAAGTAGGAACCGACAGTGATGGTGGTACATCACTGCCGGGCCATTCTTTAAACCGGCAGTGATTTCCGTGTAGGGGTTACAGCATAAGTAACTTATCTTTTCCACTTCTTTCGAATACCTCCTACTGGCTCAACGGTTAAGACCCCGCAACTTAGCCCCTGATACCTGTGTTCGAATCCCGGGCGGCCCAATTTTTTTGGTTTAATTTTATAATTTATTAAGCGGTCTAAAGGTCAAAAAGATAAAATAAATGTGTTGCATCCCTAAATCGAACCGAAGCCTACATGTTCCAGAGCAGCGGACAAACCATTGAGCTATCACCTAATTTCAGAAAGTTTGAAGGAATTTATTCCTTTGAGTGATTATCTGTCCCTGCTTTGCGCATAGGTCCTTCAACTCCCCAACCACACTGGTCGCGCGGTTCCCATGAAGAGTCGCTGTTTTAATTACCCGGTCCTTGGACTAGTCGTGGCCCTTCAATTCCCACAAAGAGACCCCGCGTTTACCCAGGAGTCCATCGGTTGCTCACGCCGGTTCCCAATGAAGTGGCGCTCTGTCTTCTAAGGGGTGCGAGTTATTGCACCGTGATCAGTTCCACCCACCGACATGCCTATATACAAGCCAGGCCCCCATCCACACAGTCGGCCACCATTGCACCACCGCGCATCAAGAAAGCGAAGCACCCTTCCCACGCACACCTCGCCCCGGCCCTCGACCCGTCGCCACAAAATGCCTCGCCGCTTGAAGACAACATGGGCGATGCTGAACCTGTCGTCCTCACATCACCCCCTGATGCCTCCACCAACGCCGTCATCGTCCGAAACGGACCTCAAGGTGAACCTCGAGGATGATCTAGACCGTGAGACCGCATCGGAGGACGAACCGGAACCTCTTCCGGTGGAGGAGGTCGTCTTCAACTCGTTCGAGACGGCTCGGAAGGAGGAGGATCGGCGCCTCTGCGCCATCACACAGAAGGAGATCAATGACTGCATCCTGAAGCACGTCATCGACATCTGCAAGGAGGAGGAGCGCCGCCGCGAGGAGGAGGTGGAGTGCCGCCGCCAGGAGGATGAGACCGAGCAGCGTCTCGCGTTGGACGCGGAACGGTGCCGGTGCAGGGCTGAGCGAAAGAAGCATGAAGAGGAGCACCGGCAGTAGGGGGACGATGCACGCGGCAGCACCGGCAGTAATTAGTAGCACTAGTGATTAATCTATGTCTTAGGTCGATGTAATAATTTACTGGTGCTGAAAAAAACCATGTCGTCGAATCCTTTGTTTGATCATCATCACCTTGGGTTGATATATACTTGCATTGCATGCATGGACCCTTGGATTGTATGTGGCGATGCATCTTGGTCGTTGCCACGAAGACCATAGTATATGATATGCTACGTACCAGAGATCGAGGGGGCCAACAGGACTGTTGCTCTTCTACATAATATAGTGTTGCAACATGTCTGTCATCTGTCATGAAAACCATGTTGTAAGTAGGAACTGACAGTGATGGGGGTACATCATTGCCGGGCCATTCTATAAACCGGCAGTGATTTCCGTGTAGGGGTTACAGAATAAGTAACTTATCTTTTCCACTTCTTTCGAATACCTCCTACTGGCTCAACGGTTAAGACCCCCCAACTTAGCCCCCGATACCCATGTTCGAATCCCGGGCGACCTAATTTTTTTGGTTTAATTTTATAATTTATTAAGCGGTCTAAAGGTCAAAAAGATAAAATAAATAAACCTTGGCACACATCCTATACTAGCGCAGCGGTTAAGTGTCTGAACTATGTAGTCCGAGACCCGAGCTCAAACCCGAGGGCCGGCACAATTATTTTTTTATTTTTTATATATCACTACCGGTTTTCAAAATAAACCGATAGTGATAACAAGCGTCACTGTCAGTTTTTTTCTCATCACTACCGGTTTTTTTTGAAACCGACAGTGATGTTTATATATATTAAAAAAATTCTTTTATATACTGAATAAATAGAAGCATATGTGTTCCTATGTCGAAATGGCTTGAAATTTTTTTGGCAAGCTTGTACACCCAAATTAAGATCCCACACAGGATCTTAGGTTTTTCTAATCATTTTTTTATTAATTATATTTTTCTGTGTGCTAAATGAGACAAAAGAGGGTGAATTTAATCTTGGACCCAATAGATTTTTTCATCCACCTCCACAAAATTCTTATCCCTAGGGCATATTAGATCCTGTGTAAAAGTTTGGCACCATTCCGGATCTTTTCGTGGGTAGACTCAGTTCAACCCATAATTAAACGGTCTCGTCGCATGGAAATTCAATTAAACCTTAGAAAGTAGCAAACCATCTTTGGAAAATCCAAAACTTGGTGTTTCCTTCACACATGGCACGTGCAAGCTTAAGGAAAAGTTTGAGACCAATACAACACTGGAATGCATATGAACCACAGAAACCTTGATAACCTATGTGTATAGGCATGGTTCGATGAAAGGGCATATGTACCTCTGTGAAACATGTATACTCCGCCTATGTCGAAATGGCTTGAAATTTTTTTGGCAAGCTTATACACCCAAATTAAGATCCCACACAGGATCTTAGGTTTTTCTAATCAAATTTTATTAATTATATTTTTCGGTGTGCTGAATGAGACAAAAGAGGGTGAATTTCATCTTAGACCCAATAGATTTTTTTGTCCACCTCCACAAAATTCTTATCCCTAGGGCATATTAGATCCTGTGTAAAAGTCTGGCACCATTTCGGATCTTTTTATGGGTAGACTCAGTTCAACCTATAATTAAACGGTCTCGTCGCGCGGAAATTCAATTAAACCTAAGAAAGTAGCAAACCATCTCTGGAAAATCCAAAACTTGGTGTTTCCTTCACACGTGGCACGTGCAAGCCTAAGAAAAAGTTTGAGACCAATACAACATTGGAATGCATATGAACCACAAAAACCTTGATAACCTATGTGTATAGGCATGGTTCGATGAAAGGGCACATGTACCTCTGTGAAGCATGTATACTCCGCCTATGTCGAAATGGCTTGAAATTTTTTTGGCAAGCTTATACACCCAAATTAAAATCCCACATAGGATCTTAGGTTTTTCTAATCAATTTTTATTAATTATATTTTTCTATGTGCTGAATAAGACAAAAGAGGGTGAATTTCATCTTGGACCCAATAGATTTTTTCATCCACCTCCACAAAATTCTTATCCCTAGGGCACATTAGATCCTATGTAAAAGTTTGGCACCATTCCAGATCTTTTCGTGTGTAGACTCAGTTCAACCTATAATTAAATGGTCTCGGCACGCAGAAATTCAATGAAACCTTAGAAAGTAGCAAACCATGTCCGAAAAATCCCAAACTTGGTGTTTCCTTCACATGTGGCATGTGCAAGCCTGAGAATAATTTTGAGTCCAATACAACCCCGGAATGTATATTTCTAATTGCCCAACAAATGTTACATGAATTACATGCACTAGTAGAGAAACGACCTTTGATCCACTTCGAAATTTGGATGTAGTCTCAGTATTTTTCGCACCCGGGACTAGAGAAATCTTTAGTCCTGGTTGGTAGCTCCAACCGGGACTAAAGGTCCCTGCCCAATGGCTACTGCACCAGTCTTTTGCTGGAGGGGACCTTTAGTCCTGGTTGGAGCTACCAACCGGGACTAAAGGTTCACTTTTACGCCCGGTTGGAGCCTCCAACCGGGAGTAAAAGTCTACTCCCGGCTGGAGGCTCCGTCCGGGACTAGAAAGGGACATTTAGTCCCGGTTTCTGTCTACAACTGAGACTAAAGGTCCCCTCCTATATACCCCTTGTTCCTCCCCGAGCAAAAGCCACTTTGAGCTCAGTGTTCTTGCTTCATCGTCGGCCTCTCTTCTTCCTCATCACCGGTGATCACAAGATTTCTTCCATTCCTCCATCGATTCTTTGGTTCTAAAGGTTACCAACTTTATACTCTCATGTTTCATCAGTAGCTTATTTCATTTTGTGGACTAGATATATGTGGTTTTTTTATGGTAGATTTTTTTTATTTGTAAGCCATTTAAGCTCAAAATCATTTTAAAGTTTGCATATTTGGATGAAGGAAGGTTAAAGTAGTTATTCAAAACTAGTATTGTGCTTTCATTTTTAGCATGCATAGCACACTTCATGCTTTAGAGATATAGAGAATTTTAGAGATTTTTTTAATTTTATTCGTTTATAAAATGAGAAATTTATATTATATTAAAAATGAGTATAGAGAGTAGATGGCAACTGCTTCCGGGTCCTTGGCCTCTCATCGGGTTACAAAGCGACTGAGGCTGGACCTCCCTCTCATTGCATGCGGCAATTATGAGGAGAAGATTGTGATGGAGTACCGGGTGAGGAAGAAGTGTCCCAACAAGGGCCGTATCTTCTACAAGTGTCCGGATCGCAATCTGAGTTATTTTGTCAGATTTGATGATTATGGTTAATTTATACTTATTTTCATGATGATTATGATTAAAGTTCTAATTTTTTGTTTTAATTTTAGTGGGATGACACTAGATGTTCAGGCTGGTTCTGGGAGGAAGAGTATGTTGAACACGTGCAAAACTCTCTTGCACAGGCGGTTATGGCGGCTGATGAGGTAGTGATCCTACGGAAGAAGCCCATAGATGTTGAACAAACGCATGATCTGTCTGTTTTAGTTGGGATTGGTCACGAAATCCTTATGCTGCTGAAGTGCATTTTAGCTTTAGTTTTTTTAGTGATAGTTGGGATTGTCTACATTGTAGCGAGACTTTCATAAATTAATACCTTGTGTGGTAGCATGCATGTCATATAATTAACTAACTATATTCTAGGTTTTAATATGGTATGTATGTCATGTAATGCAGATGAGATGGCATTGGATGTACAATGCTGATCGCCGCTCCCAAGAGTTCATTGAGGGCGTGCATTCTTTCTTACGTGTGGCCGAGGCAAACAAACGCGATGGTTTCATGTGCTGCCCATGTACCATATGTAAGAATTTGAAGGAATATGCTAGCTCAAGGAGTCTTCATTCACACTTGTTGAAGTCAGGTTTCATGCCAAACTATATTTGTTGGACGAAGCATGGAGAAATTAGGATTGTAATGGAAGAAGGTGAAGAAGAACAATGGGACGATGATGACATTATTGCTAAATATGGGGCCTTCAATGATACTGCAATGGGGGAAGCTGAAGAAGGGGTAGGGGCAGAAGATGAGCCCGCTGATGATCTTGGTTAGGCCATTCGTGACGCACAAAGAGAATATGAAAGTGAAAAGGAGAAGATCTAGTTCGAGTGCATGCTAGAGGATCACAAGAAATTGCTATACCCAACTTGTGATGCGGGGCAGAAAAAGTTGGATACCACACTGGAATTGCTGCAATGGAAGACAAAGAATGGTGTATCTAACAAGGGATTTGGGGAATTACTAAAAATCCAAAAGAAGATGCTTCCGAAGGATAACGAATTGCCCGCCACTATGTATGAAGCAAAATAAGTAGTCTACCCTTTGGGATTAGAAATCCAAAAGATACATGCATGTCCTAATGACTGCATCCTCTACCATGGCGAGGAGTACGAGAAGTCAGATGCATGCTCGGTATGTCATGCATCGCGGTATAAGATCAGGCGAGATGACCCTAGTGATGTTGAGGGCGAACGTCCCATGAAGAAAATCCCTGCCAAGATTATGTGGTATGCTCCTATAATACCACGCTTGAAACGTCTGTTCAGAAACAAAGACCATGCAAAGTTGTTGCGATGGCATAAAGAAGACCGTAAGGTAGACAATATGTTGAGACACCTTGCTGATGGGTCCCAGTGGAGAGCAATTGATAGAGAATTCCCGGAGTTTGCAAATGACGCAAGAAACTTAAGGTTTGCTTTAAGTATGGATGGTATGAATCCTTTCGGGGAGCAGAGCAGTAGTCATAGCACTTGGCCTGTTACTCTATGTATCTATAACCTTCCTCCCTAGTTGTGCATGAAGCATAAGTTTATTATGATGCCAGTGCTCATCCAAGGCCCAAGGCAACCTGGCAACGACATTGATGTGTACCTGAGGCCACTAGTTGAAGAACTTCTACTTTTGTGGAACAGACCAGGTGTACGTGTGTGGGATGAGCACAAACAGGAGCACTTTGACCTGTGAGCATTGTTGTTTGTAACAATCAATGATTGGCCTGCTCTAAGTAATCTTTCAGGACAATCAAACAAGGGATATAATGCGTGCACGCACTGTTTCGATGACATTAAAGCTATATTCTTGAAAAAATGTTGAAAGGTCATGTATCTTGGCCATCGTCGATTTCTTCCTGCAAATCACCCCCTAAGAAAGGAAGGCAAGCATTTTAAAGGTAAGGCAGACCACCAGACAAATCGGGCAACCGAACTGGTGAGGATGTACTCAATATGGTCAAGGATGTGAAAGTAGTATTTGGAAAGGCACATGATAGCGAACCTATTCGGAATGACGCCGACGGTCACGCACCCATGTGGAAGAAGACGTCCATATTTTGGGAGCTACCCTATTAGCAAGTCCTAGAGGTCCGTAGCGTGATCGACGTGATGCACCTAACGAAGAATCTTTGTGTGAACCTGCTAGGCTTCATGGGTGTGCATGGGAAGCCTAAGGACACACTTGAAGCACAACAGGACCTGCGGTGTTTGAAAGAACGAGACAACCTGCATCTAGAGAAGACAGATGATGGACGCCATTACTTAAGTCCTGCTAGCTACACTCTTAGCAAAGAAGAGAAGGAAAGCATGTTTGAATGCCTAGCAAGCATCTAGGTACCATCTAGATTCTCCTCGAATATAAAGGGTATAATAAATGTGCCAAAGAAGAAATTCCTAAACTTAAAGTCCCATGACTGCCATGTGCTCATGACATAATTGCTTCCCGTTGCATTAAGAGGAATTCTACCTCCAAATGTATGTCTAGCCACTTTGAAGCTATGTGCATTCCTAAATGTAATTTCTCAGAAGGCAATCGACCCAATGGATCTAGCTAAACTATAGAATGATGTGATTCAATGTCTTGTCAGCTTTGAGTTGGTGTTCCCTCCTTCCTTCTTTAATATCATGACACACCTCCTAGTTCACCTGGTCAAGGAGATTAGCATTCTCGATCCTGTGTTCCTACACAACATGTTCCCCTTTGAGAGGTTCATGGGAGTCCTAAAGAAATATGTTCACAACCGTGCTCGGCCAGAAGGAAGCATCGCCAAGGGCTATGGAACAGAGGAGGTCATTGAGTTTTGTGTTGACTTTATTCCCGATCTTGACCCGATTGGTGTTCCTGAATCGCGACACGAGGGGAGACTAAGTGAAAAGGGGACACTAGGGAAGAAAACATATATTGGTACGCAGGACAATTATTTTAATAAAGCACACTACATAGTTCTGCAAAACTCCTCCTTAGTGGATCCATATATCGAGACACATAAAGAGTTGCTCCGATTCGAGTTTCTAGGGAAGTCTAAAGCTTGGATTACGCGTCAGCACATGGAAACTTTCAGCGACTGGTTGCGAAAAAATGTCAGGGTGATGAGAGTATTGATGAGCAACTATATTTGTTGGCTAGGCAGCCATCGTGGCATATCCTCACATACAAAGGGTACGAGATAAATGGGAATACATTTTACACAGTAGCCCAAGATAAAATGAGCAGCAACCAAAACAGTGGTGTCCGCATAGATGCCACCGACCCTAATGGAAATAAGCAAACATATTATGGCCACATAGAGGAGATATGGGAACTAAACTATGCACCTACTTTTAAGGTACCTTTGTTCAAGTGCCAATGGGTAAAGGCGACTGGAGGCGGGGTAGTAGTCGACAACCAGTATGGAATGACAACCGTGGACCTCAACAATATTGGGTACAAAGACAAACCATTCATCCTTGCCAAGCATGTGAATCAGGTGTTCTATGTCAAGGACATGGCTATAAAACCAAAGCGAAGGAAAAACAACAACGACCCAATCAATGAGCCAAAGCGCCACATAGTTCTTTCAGGGAGAATAAACATCGTCAGAATTGAAGACAAGTTAGACATATCAGAAGATTATGAAAAGGATAACCGAATTCCACCCTTCACAGTGAACAAAGATGCAAGCATCCAGCTAAATGATGAGGACACTCCATGGTTACGGCGCGATCATAACCAAGGGATATATGTTAAGAAGAAGTTCACTAATGTACCCGCTTGATATATATAGTGATGTATTAGACCTATTATGTAATAATTGTGACTTCAGATTTTTTGTCATGTTTTCATATTTTTCTACGGTTTAAATGAATTTTCTGCTAGACGGTGGATTTCCCGTGGAGAATGTGTGATGAAAACCCAAATGATGAACGCTAATAAGATGTGAAAACTAATTTCCTATCGAAAAATAATAGTTTTAATGATTTTAATTAAGTAGTATATTTTTGCATGGTGTAAATTGTAATTATTATTTACATTATGTCAAATATTTATACAGTAAAACAAAAGAGTTTAGTTTACAAATTTTTGTTGCGTATAATAATGCAAAACCAAGTCCAAGAAATTTTTTATAATTTTTTTGGATAATATTTTATTTATTAGGCAATTAATAACTCTCTGCATATTTATATAAAAGAAATATATAAAAAAAGGAAAAAACTTATGGTAATTGGAGAAAGCCAACTGCAGCTCCCCCTTTACTCCTAGGTGGATCAACCACCCGAGACTAAAGGTGGAGCTTTAGTCCCGGGTGTGTCCACTAGCCGGCACAGATCCCCCTTTACTCCCAGGTGGATCAACCACCCGGGACTAAAGGTAGAGCCGTAGTTTTTGTGGCCCACCCAAATACCCTTTACTCCCGGGTCGTGGGTACACCCGGGACAAAAGCTCGGACCTTTAGTCCCGGTTCTAATAATAGCCCGGGACTAAAGAGTCTTTAGTCCTAGTTGGTAGCTCCAACCGGGACTAAAGGTATCCCTTTATAAACCACGCCCTAGTTCTATTCCTCTCTATCTCTGCCACGCCGTCGCCTCATCTTCTCCACCAGATCAATCCAGCAGTGCCACTGCTCCTAGGCGACCACCCTAGCCTCACCTTGTCAGCGTGCCTCTTCTCCGGCCAGCCAGCGTGCTTCTTCTCTGGCCGGCCAGCGTGCCTCGCTCATCCTCACTGGAGCGCGCGCCGTCCTCGTCCCCGGCCCCCACCTCGCTCGTGCTCACTAGAGCGCACTGAGCCTTCCCCGCGCTACCTCACCGGAGCTCGCCCGAGCCTTCCCCACGTGCGCTGCCTCACCGGAGGGCGGCCGAGCCTTCCCTGTGCTGCCTCACCAGAGCTCACCCGAGCCTTCCCCGCGCGTGCTGCCTCATCGGAGCGTGGCCGAGCCTTGTATGTGCTTCCTTCATTCGGACGTGCTGCATACCGAACCAAGGAAAGATTTTATGTTGTAATTAGTTTCTCTTGTATGTGCCTGTCAGTAGCATTGTATGTTTGAGTTTCTGTAACACTTGAAAACGCAACGTGCGGGACGGCGGAGAACTCGTGTTGCCGATTCCATGCGGCTGCGGTGCCTAGTGTTGTGGCTCATTTCCATCGGGAGCGCCAGGCAGGCGTCAGTCATCGTTTAGCTCTGCCGGTCATGGTTTTTTGGTTGCATTGCTGTCTTGTGCACTTCGTTCGTAGAATCAGAGCCCAAACAGTCGGCCTGACAGTTTTCATTGCATTGTTGTGGTCCGGGGTGCAATGCAACACAATGACAATTGACAATGCGTTGCTAGGTCAAAATATGACTCCGCGACTAAACATTTTCTTTTAACTTTTTATGAAATGAAAAACTTAGAAAATAGTTAGAAAATTGTAGAAAATCCGTACTAGTTGAACTTGCAGACCGTGTTCAGCTCGGCGAGCATGTTCTCTACCAAGCGGTAATGGACGTCAAGGAGGAGCTTTGATTCTACGAGGGAGAGCGGCAACGGTCATGGAAGACCGTGTTTCCTTCCTCGTAGAATCGGAGCTCTTCCTTGGCCAAGTACGGTACTGTCCGGTGGAGAAATACTCGCCGAGATGATCACGTAAGCAAGGTCAACTAGTATGGATGGTTATCTATTGAAACATGTTTTTGAGCTATAATTTGATGGATATTTAATAACTTGAGACCTACAAATGTCACAAATGTTACTATCCTCGGCAACCTAAACGCCCGCGAGCTCGCCGATATCGAGCAGGTCATTTAGAATTATTTTTTCAATGAAATGAAATACTTAGAAATCATGCCTTTTATTTTTTAGAATTAATTTTTCCATGAAATGAAAAACTTAGAAAATAGTTAGAAAATTGTAGAAAATTCATATTAGTTGAATTTGTGGACTGTGTTCATCTCGGCGGGCATGTTCTCTGCTGAGCGGTAACAGACGTCAAGGAGGAGCTTTGATTCTATGAGGGAGAGCGGCAACGGTCGTGGAAGACCATGTTCCCTTCCTCGTAGAATCGGAGCTCTTCCTTGGCCAAGTACGGTGCCGTCCGGTGGAGAAATGCTCGCCGAGATGATCATGTAAGCAAGGTCAACTAGTACGGATGGTTATTTATTTAAACATGTTTTTGAGCTATAATTTGATGGATATTTGATAACTTTAGACCTACAAATGTTATCTACAAATGTTACTATCGTCGGCAACCTAAACGCCCGCGAGCTCGCCGATATCGAGCAGGTCACTTAGAATTATTTTTTCCATGAAATAAAATCCTTAGAAATCATGCCTTTTATTTTTTAGAATTAATTTTTCCATAAAATAAAAAACTTAGAAAATAGTTAGAAAATTATAGAAAATCCGTATTAGTTGAATTTGCGGACCGTGTTCATCTCGGCGAGCATGTTCTCTGCGAGCATGAAAAACTAGTATGGATGGTTATTTATTGAAACATGTTTTATTTTTTATAGATATATCTAGTGGAGTAAAAGCTAGATGGCTACCCCGAGAGACAACATGGATGAAGAAATGATGAATATTATCAACACCAGCACTCAATTTGCCGATGGTGACTAGCAGGATGTAGATGACGGGAGTCAATACCTGGCTCTTGAAGATAACCAAGAAAATATTGTGCAAGAAAATACTGGTGAGGTATATATATTTATTTATATATTTGAATATTGTATATATATATATTTGAATATCTATCATCTATTATGTGTACACATGATATTTATTTATTCTTTTTTTATACGTAGCCCTCTGGATCGATGACCACAACGACAAAAAGCAAAAATATTCGAGGCCCGAAAAAGCCATTAGAGGGGCGCTACATAATATCGGAATTCAGTATCAAGACAGGCGAACCACTTGGTCCACATGTAAGGAAATTCATGCAACACTGTGGGTACCTTGTAACGGATAGACTTTCGATCAGTGCCCATGAATTGAAGGAAAAGATCAACGAGCCTCATGTTAGTTTTATCTCTGATCTTGATAAGAATTTAATTTGGGATGATATCCTTCAACATTTCACGTTGCAAGCGGATGATTATGATGATATCAACGATGATGAATTGAAGGAGCTAGTTCGAATGTGGGCTATGAAGAAGATGGCCACACAATTCCAGACTTGGAAGAAATCCCAATACACGAAATACGTCAAGAAGAACCTAACGCCCAATTTCAATACTAGGGGCCCGCTCGCGAAGTTGAGGCCCAACTAGAATGATTTTGTACAGTACAAGACATCGGAAGAGGGTGAGGAACGGGTCAGAAGGAAGCAAGAGAATGCCTGACAGAAGGTATACCACCATGGCATGGGATCTGGTGGCTACGCGACTACCATTCCTAAGTGGGAAAAAATGGAAGCGGACATTCTTGCCAAGGGTATCACACCAGAATCACTCAATTGGCCCAAACGTGCGAAGAATTAGTTTTTCGCTCATGGGGGAAGACTGGACCTAGAGACTGGGAAGCTGGTTCATGGCCCAAAACTCGAAAGAGCAACACAAAGATTATCTTATGCTCTACAAGCTAAAGCTATTGGTGCGTTCAGGCCTAATAGAGAGAAGGATGAACTGACGTATGCCATCGGGACTGCTGAACACAGTGGCCAAACAAGAGGTTTAGGACGGAACATTTCTTGGGAGCATGGTTTCCCTAATGACAAAGATACCTATAGAAGCTGGCAGAGAAGGAAGGATGAGGAAGCAGCGTGGATCAGTAGGTTGGAGGAATATGTTCGTGAGTCATGGGAGGCGTTGCTTCAAGCACAAGAGCGCGAAAAAACATGCAAGCTAGAATGCAGGACGAAATCATAAAGCAAGTGCAAGTAGCAATGAGTGCCCAAAGGCAGGCATCAGATCCAGGAACCAACATTAATATTAGCCCCCCTGATCAGTTGAAAAGCAGCTGCGCTTCCACGGAGTTGCCAAATCAAGATGACGCAATGCTACGTTTCCCTGTGGATGACATCACTGCAGCGTTTACATCATGTGAGATACATATTCCAAAAGAGAATGCCACAATCATGGTGGCTCTCAGTGTTTTTTCTCCTCCAGATCCTACCAAGACACCAAGAATCCATGGGGCAATAATACCACCTAGATATGTTAGCGTCTCAGTGGATAGAGTTAACAAAGGTTTTAGTGATCTGGCTCTTGACATTCTAGGAGGTGTTGGGGAGAAGACTCTAGGAGAAGCAGAGAAGACATTCATACTATGGCGCAAGCGCTACATCATTATTCCTGGGGTCTCTAGTCCACCGCCGCTTCCTCAATTGCTAGACAATAGGTGCGGACAAAAGTGAACAAAAAATTTTTCACTAATTTTCTATTGACATGCATGATTAAAAATAACAATTTCTTATACCTAATTATTCTTTTTTGTACTCACACAGTAGGTTCTCCGCCAACCTAAGTCCAATTATCCAATCTCCAGATCATCATAGTGCTCCGGGAAATCAGGTGGCAACGCCGCCACCGCCGCCACCTCCAACGAGGTCTCCAACGCCTCCAAGGAGGTCTCCAACGGCTTCCCTGCCTCCCTTGATGACTAAGAAGAAGCCAACTCCTAAGAGGTCCTCCCCGCAAATGAAGCCGTTGGCCCACCAGCCGGTAAAGAAGAAAGCCTCATCTAATCCAGTTATTCCCCAAAAATTGTCTTACGAGAAAAGTGAAAAGGAATTAAATGCTGCAGTACAAAAAGATGTGGACAGTTTCTTCAAAAAAGTGAAAAAGCAACGAGAAGCGAGGGAGAACCTAGAGAAACCGTACTTCTACCTACCTCTAGATCTTCTAAGAAAGAAGGTGGACCAGAAAAAGCAGGAATCTCAAAAGACCCTGCCAAAATCGGACTACGACTACTCTCTCACCAAGTCATTTGAGGCGGCGCAGGAAAAGACTAGACTAGAGAAAGGTGTTATACAACTCGGACAACAATCACAACAATCAATCCCCCCTCTTGTCGTTCGTAATGAGTATGGTTCGAATTTAGACTTAGACGTCGATTTTGAGGAGCTGGCTCGGTTTTACGAGGAAACTGGTTTGGACCTTGCCTAATTGCTCGCTGAAGGACCATCTGCTCCGAAAGTGGATCCTTGGAAGAAATTTGAACATGGAAAGAGTCTATACAACCCTGAGGCCTTAAGTGAACTGGGTACGCAAATGTACCTGGTAAACAAGTGGTACATGGAGGTGTGTGAACGGGGAGAGGCCTTTGTTCCTGTCAGAGTTAGAAACCAACATTACTTCTGTGGCGATGACGTTATATATGTCGAGTTTGCAGAATTACACCAACTATGCCACCTAGACTCTCTCGACAAAAGTCTCATTAGCTGCTATTGTCTGTAAGTGTGATTATTTTCTACTATTAAAGTGTATATATATAAAGCTACATGTATATATATAAATTATATATCCTCACACTATATTTTTATATATGCAGATATGAGATGACAGAACTCAGAACGAGAAAGGATAATGATGTTGGTTTCATTGATCCAAATGTCATATTCAAACACCCTAACCCCCCACCTCAATAGAAAGCTGAACTCGAGAAAAATTTCATGAGGTTCTTAGTGAACCAACAAAACAAGAACATACTCTTCCCCTACAACTTCAAGTGAGTGTTAAATAATTAATGTCGATCATATGGACATTTGTTCAATTATTTGCTTACTAGCTAAGCTATCTCCCATATATATATATATATATATTGACTCTAGTTAATGTCGATCATATTTGTGTATAAAAACATATGCAGCAATCACTGGATATTGATGGTCATCGATATGGCCAATAGTCGGTTGAGCATCTTAGACTCGTTAAGAAAAGAGCAAACAGAGTACCAAGACATGATAGATATTATCCAAGGGTAATTTGGTCTCTCTAGCAACTATATATACCCCGATCTCTTAACTGCAACAATTATTAAAGGTCAAATTAATTTTTTATTTTATTGGGCGCAGTGTTTGGAAAAGTTTCATTGAGGAACACCACATGAAACATTGCAAAGTGCCACTAGATGTAATCACACACAAAGTAAGTACTAGCTACATTTATATATATATATATATAATTCAATTAACACCATGCATGCTTTCAATTCACTGAATCTTTTTTCTCGTAAAAGTGGGTTATGAGGCAAGAACAGGGGAACAACTACTACGGATACTATGTTTGTGAGTTCATCATGGCGCACACAAAAAGAACTCCTGAAGAGATCCTCAAAGTACGTTATATAAATATATTCATATATTCACAATTTCTTTTGTTGCTCATATATATAAGTAATCACGTGACCAACACATATATATATTAATACTTTTCCTTTAACTTTTATTGAAGACTCTATGGTTGAAGGAAAAAGTCATACGACATGACCAACTGAAAGTAATTCAAGAGACCATAGCAGGATTTCTTAATGACTAGGTCCTCAACCCCGCCGGCGAGTCCTACAATGACGTCAACGAAACATGGAAGCCAAACCAGATGGAGTGAATTTGTTATCCCAAGGATATGATAGAATATACAATGCAATCTTTATTTGTAATATATATATACATATTATATGTACATAAAATAACATACAATATATGTATATGCATGTAATATATATGTTAGTTTCATACTTTAGTTTGTACAAAATGTTCGAACATTATAAACGTGTAGAATACGTATATTACTAGCAGCGTAGGATGCGTATTTGAAAACCTATTCAAAAACCAAAATGAATCATCAATTGAAAATAGAAACAAAAAAAGAAAAAAAGGAAACCTTTAGTCCCGGTTGGTAATACCAACCGGGACTAAAGGGCCACCCCACGTGGCTAGGCTGGGAGGCCTCTTTAGTCCTAGTTGGTCTTACCAACCGGGACTAAAGGTGCACCTTTAGTCCCGGGCGAGAAGTCGGGACTAAAGGAGGGGCCCTTTAGTCCTAGATTCGTGCTCACGGATGGGAAACCTGGACTGAAGGGGTTTCCCAACCAGAAGTAAAGCCCGTTTCTGTACTAGTGATGCATGACAATAATTAAACACACAAAGCCGTACATATTAAAATTAGAACCCAATTAAACTACGACCTTGAAAACCTAGCTAAATAAACATTAATTACTATCGGAATCACTGCCAGGATCGATCAGGCCACGCATACTAACATGCCTCTGTAGCCATATATGGTAATTGATGTCACGGATTATGTATCCGCTTGTATCGATGAAGTCCAATGCCTGTATAAGTGCACTCTCTCGTGTCTCACAATACCGAAAGAATGGTCAGCCATAGATATAACCTGCTGAATGACCACTGCCCCTGTTAGTAATCCTTATGCAGTACTGGCATCCTTCTGTAGTGAGCTGGCCGAGGTTTCCAGTGCACAAGTCCCAATCGTACCCGAGTTGCTCCATAGCTTGGTCTAGAATGGCCCACAAGCCACAGGCGGCATAGGTAAGGTCCTGTAGCGCAATCTGCATGCAGAGAAAAAGAAAAAATTAGAGAATGTTATTACAATAATAAACAACAAATAACCACGACTCAAGTATAAGTGACCATTTTACCACATCCACATGGTTGTAGCTTGCAAACCATTTGCTTGCTTGCGGGATGGGGATATCACTAGCATTCAAAGCAAGTGCCTTGAAGTGCGAGAAATCAGGCACATCATAGCAAATACGTCGAAGTGGCTCTAAATAGATGTGCATGGCACTTAATTGGGCGCTTATCATGCCCGGGCTTTGTATTCCCGTCCCGTGGATATGGTTCCGATGATTTGAACCCCTCACAGGGATGAAAAAACTGAGTTCACACGTCCATAGCCGACCACTTGCATTAGATGCCGTGTTCTCGACGATGTCCGAGATAAAGAACCAGCTAAGTGTTGTTCGCAGCCAATCTATTGGGGATATAGTCTACGACATATATGCATGCAACAATGATATTAAACTAATTACACTTATTTGTTAGCATCAAAAAACAAAAGATGTTGGAAAATATTTCATACAATAGCTGGAACAGGGAACCATGGAATGGCCACATTAGGAGCGAATGGCTCATCACCAGGGTGGAAACCTGGTTCTTGTGGTGGGGGAGGTCCGTTGTTCATACCACCTGATCGATAAAATGCAAAAAAAATATGAACATAGAATATATGCACAAAAAAATTCTTCCAAGTAAAATGTGGCAACATAATTAAATATAGATCGAATGCAAGGAATAAGAATATATATAAATGTAGAATGCAAAGAAACATGAATATAAATATAGATCAAATGAATATAGATAGAATATTGGAGAAGACAACATATCAATACCATTGAAAAATGCAGGAGCCATGACCAAATCACGTAGAGAGAGAGTGGATGTCTTGAGAAGTGAGAGTGAAACATGAGAAATGAGACAGAGAGTTCGTGGGTGGGTGGGATCGATGTATGTGGCCGACAGTTTGTTTTATATAGGGGGGCATGGACATCACTGCCGGTTTTTAAATAGAACCGACAGTGAAAGTTACTATCACTGTCGATTTCAAAATAGAACCATCAGTTAAGGTGCATATATGTAAAGGATATATTTATTTAGATACTATAGTGCGAAAGTTTTAACAACAACGATATATTTATTTGGATGGTAATGAAATACATCAAAAAATTACAAAAAATTAGAAATAAGTTACATATACGATAACAAAGCCCTTACACTAAAATTCCATATTCGATAACAAAGACTTATTTGCATACATGTCAATGTTACCATCAATGTGTATCAACACATTATAATTTAACCACCTCAGTAGCATTCTTCTTGCACCAACTAGGGTTCAAACAACAGCACCGAGGTGGTCTATGAGCTATAACGGTCGGAGATGATAAGGTGGCATCGATGAATCCATGCCTCTGCGGTACATGGCCTTTTCTCGGTACAATCCAGAGCACATCGGATTCAGCTCGGCACCATAGCGGATGGCTCTGTGAACCTCGTGGCCTCTCCAATCTTCGGCGTTGCTCTATCTTCAGTAGCATTCTTCTAGTACCTCATGTGTGCACCATTTTGGTGGACTACGATGCATAACGATATCTGTGGTTTGTTGTGAGAGGAAACATTGTATCATGGCTGATAAGGCCTGGCTGAAACCAATATGCATGGAGATGCTAGCTCCTGACCGAGGGCCATTTTATAAGGGCTAGCAGTCGTGGTATATTTTTATTTCTACACTAAAGTTGTCGGGGTAGGTGGGAGCAGTGTTCCAACTGTTGTGGTCATGGGAGCACTGTTGGCATGTGAGGAGCATCTACACATCACTGTTGGTTTTAGTTTAAAAACCGATAGTGAATGGATCCTTCTGTGTCGGTTTGAGCAACCGACTGTGATAGAAGCTATCACTATTGGTTTTAAAACCAAAACCAGCAGTGAAGGGCCTTATCGCCATCTTTTAGTAAAAAAATATAAAAAACACTATCGGTTTGGAGTGTTGTAAGGCGTTCCCTAACGTGGAGTCTGCTAGCCATTCTGTTGCTGGGGACGTTGATTGCCATTCTGCTGCTGGTACTATGGACGTTGCTGGTTAGGGTTGCGCTGAGGGTACTGACCATGATTCCACTGATTGGGTGGTCCCTGGTACCTCTGCTGGAAGCATTGCTGAGGATTAGCGCACGGACGAGTGTTGCTTCCAGAGGCATATCCCTGAAGCCTCCTCTTATTGGCCTCCATCTCTTTGCGCTTGTTGTCAATAACAATAGCATGATTCACCAACGTCTAGAAATTGGGGTATGTATTGGACATAAGCTAGAGCTGCAAACCATCATACAGACCCTTGAGAAAGTGGCGTTGCTTATCGGCATCATCAGCCACCTCATTCGGAGAATAACGTGATAACTGAGCAAATTTATCACGATACTCAGCTACAGTCATGGATCCCTGTTTCAGAGCTCTGAATTCCTCCTGCTTGAGCTCTATCAATCCTTCAGGTATGTGGTAGGATCTGAAATTCTCTCTAAATTCCTGCCAGGTGACAGGAGGTGCATTAGCAGGACGTCCATACTCGAATGACTCCCACCAGTCTTGAGCTTCTCCTTGGAGTTGTCCTGACGCATACAACACCTTTTGCTGGTCATCGCACTGTGCTATGTTGAGTTGTTTTTCCATTGCACGAAACCAATCATATGCTTCCAAGGGATCAGTGGCATGAGAAAACACCGGGGGTGGCCCTTCAAGAATTCACCATGCTTGTCATGTGGTGCACCACCAGTTAGATGATTCTGCTGATTCTGCACCAGAGCTTGCATAAGTTGTGTCTGCACTGCCAAAAGTTGCTCAATAGTAGGTACTTGTGGTGGTGGCGGATGTGGGGGTACACCTCCACAACCTCAGCCTCTTCCTCTTCCAGGCATCTGACATCCAACACAAATATTCAAAAGTTTAGAAATTTCCAAGTTATATACACTTATGAAGATACATTCTGAATTTTTCTTGACGAGTTCCAACATTAGCAGTTCGGTAACACAGTCATATCTCGAGTTCCAGATATCCAAAATAGGCGTGCTTTACATGGTTGGAAAGGTTAAGAAATTATCTACTACTTTTATTCAGACCATATGCCTAGATTCTATCGGGAGTTTACTCAAAAACAGAACACAAACGAACTGTTCCAGATTCTAGACTGCACAGAAACTTCAACTTGAAACAGCTATATCTCTCAAACCAGATCAGATTTAGGGGTGATTCCAGAGGCATTGGAAATATACCTAAGTCTAGTTGTTCCCGCAAAAAATTTATAATTTCTGGTCAAGTAGATTTAGATTGGCATTGAGATAAGGACAGACTGCTCCAAAAAACAGATTCGGGAGAACAAGATATACCTACCCAACTATTTATTTATTGACTCAAACCTTAATATTCTTAACTAGGGAACTTGAGGACATGCCCACAAAGTTCTGGCACTCATTACAAAAATCTAACTCACACATAAATAAAATAACAAATCAACTAGGCATACCAAAGTTCACACCACACTATTTGACTCAACTTGACCCATGCTACTAACGTCTTATTACATAGAAGGGACTCCAACACCTATGGGCGAAATTTATGAGGAAGCTCCTCGTAGATCCTTGGTAGGTTGAGGCACACCCTTTGCTCATCTATCACTTGTCAATATCTCTTAAGGGTCGCCTCCTATGCCTTCAACTGATCTTCCAAACGTCGATTGTTGTCTACTAATTCACAGGCATAGTTCACCATCACTTGAGTAGTGGCATCCATGCCTTCAGGGTCCATTATGGCCCATCCCAAGTCAGGGTGTTGGCGAGGGAGGAAACGATATTGATCTTCCTTCATATCATCAAAGTGACGACCACGGAGACCCATGCAGGCTACAGCGGCCGCATCTTCAATGCTATCTTCCATGGTGGCACAGTGAGCGTGATGCGCATAGTTTGAGTCCAACTGGTAGGCTTCCTTTTCTTCATCCCAGATGGAGATGCACACCCTGGTCTTCTAATAAGTATCCTCCAAAGGGTGTGTATGCTCGTTGCAGACGTACTCCACAGCTGTGTCCCAATTAGCGTAGTACGTCTGAAGAATCCCCATGAGTCGGTGATGCGAAACAGACAATTCACACCATGGCTTGTACCAAACCTTCATATTCCATCCTAGGGGAGGGATCGGCTCATCCACTTGAACAGCGTCCTCACCATCATCGTCAGACAATTCGACGACCTCCACTTCTTTGGGTTCTTCTTCTTCAGGCTCTTCCTGGAATAACTCAGGCGTAGGTGCAGGTACTGGCAAGTCAACTTCTTGTTCCTAAGGTTCCTCATCCTCATGTGGTTCCATGGACTCGTACAAGCCACGATGCGGGTAGTAGCCTCCGGTGCTGATGCGAGCGGTCTTATTGGCATGAGGCATCTACAGAATTAGATTTAGTCAGATTAGAAGCAACAATTTTCATAACAGAGTAAGGCGAAAGAAGCATAAAATTTAGCAAATAACAAGGGTAAGATGGAAAGCATGAAAGGAGTGTAGCAAAAGAGACTAAAATGACCATTACTTACTAGGCTTGCATCCTACAGTCAACATGGCTTTGATACCAATCTGTCACACCTGATTTTAAGGATAAAATGGGATGCAAAATCTTATGTGCGCCCAGAGATCAGTCACACACATAAGCCGATAAATTATAAATAGTATCATCACAAGTGTTCATTACATCATGAATAATAAGACAGAGTTTTCACATATATATAGTGGAAGTATAAAGAAAAGATCTCTCGCGGAAGCTCCATGTCATAGGGACGTCGACTGGTTGACCACAAGTCTATTATTCCTCAGAAAAATCGTCATTACCATAGCCATCTGTTACCCATTCGGGATTTTTATCCAAATAATGAAAATAAACAAGCGTAAGTACATGTTGTACTTAACAAGTGTAACATGGGTTCATGAGGCTCAAAAGGCTTGACACGGGTTTAATGGCATTCAGCTTTTAATTGTCACAATTTTAGCATAAGAGTAGCAACAAATTGTTTCAATTCCTAAAGTAAAACACATGATCAATGTATATATGAATAATGAATAGCATAAATGGATAATTCTTAGTGATCATCTATTCCATAAGGGTTCCAAGGCCACTCGTGACCGTGAGCATGGCTGATATACCAATTTTACACTCTGCAGAGGTTGTACACTTTCACTAGGAGTCGTCATACCCATATGCCCGGGTTGATAACTCCCAAAACACTTCCAAGGTGAGTAGACAGGGGTCACTATGAAGCCTTTCAAAGGTTCGTCTAACAAGTTAGGGCCAATAGACTCACTCGGCAAACAGATATAGGAATCCCCCTGTCAAATGGCACAATTCCCTCACGGCTATACACATAAGAGTAGAGGTTGTCCTATAGCCGATTCGTCAAGCCATTCTTACACTAATAAAGGTAACCACTAACAAGCTAGAAAAGGTCCTCATACTGAGCTAAAGCCAGAGCCAGGTAGCCCTCACAGCTGTAATGTAAGTCCCGGATGATCACTTACAGATAAGTCCTTAGGGAGAGGAATCTGAAGCATTTAGAAAGTAGCTAAATACTCCAGCCCCTGTTTCCAAGTTGCTAAAAAGTCATGTTTTAATGTTTATTGCATATACCATTAGTCAAGTTATAAGATCATGGTTTAGTTGAGCACTAGCAAAGCTACCCAATGCATATCCCATAGGAAACAAGGTATAAGTTCAATTCTAGGGAATTCCTATCAAGGTGACACATGCAAATATGTATTAAAGTTTATAGGAAACAAGGATAATCCCATGCTATACTTGCCTTCAATAAAGTACTCCTGATGTTCCTGCTCGTCAAAGTAGTACTCTTGATCACCCATGAATTGCTCACCGTCTATACTCGATTACCACAGCAACATACTAGTATCCATAAGCAATCATGCATAGCAAACAAAAGCTATAGATTATAATAGTACACCAATCAACATAAAATCAAGATGAAAAGTTTGTAAAATGAATCTACATCTCTCTACAATCACACAGACGCGAAGATCATAAAAATCAAAGCTAAAACGAAGAAGTTATGAATTAAATAAGATTTCCTTTAGTAAAATAATAGATTAAATCTAACCTTGAATTTTAAAAGTTGAAAACATACTTAATAGTAGTATGAACATGTAGATTACTTATTTATGAACCTAACGCAAGTTGAACGGATCCAATCGAAGTTAAAACGGAGATTTTATGGCTAAAATAAGATTAGTGGCAAAACTGTAAATAGGTGAAAACGTATTTTGAATCTACTCCAAAGGAAACTACGCTTTCTAAAGAAGAAGATGTATTCTGGAAAGGTGCTATGGACTGCGGGTTAAGTTATTCAAAAACAGAGGGTCTATTTAGAAAAACACAGGGACTGCGGGTTGAGATCTAAATAGTTGTAAGGGGGTTTTTACAAAATTACAGGCGAAGGGGTATCAGGCCCTGTCTACCATTGGATCTGACTTCGACGGCTGAGATCAGATCAGAGGGGAGAGAGAGAGAGGGTTGGTTGGCTGGCGGCGAGGTCCACGGCGGCGCCATGGGCGGTGCTCGTCGATTTCGGTCTACGGACCACCATTGAACGAAGCAAAGGCATGGGAAGCTAGAGGAGACGACGGCTAACTCGTCCGGGTTCCTTAGCAAGGCACGGAGCAGACGAAGATGATGTGGCGCACGGCGAGGCAGACAGCGTCGGCAGCTCGGCGTCTTGGCCAGGGAAGCGGTAGCTCTAGAGCTCGGAACTAGAAGGCACGGGCGCGGGCGGCCGCTATTTAAGACCCTGGAGCCTTGGGAGGCACGGCAAGGCGACGCATAGCAGCGGCGGCAGTCGTGTCCAACGTGGTCTCGCACGGAGGAAGGAGGTGCAGCTGACATGTGGGACCGGGTTGTCAGCGAGAGAAAGGAAGAGAACGCGGGCGCGGCGCGGCGAGGAACTGGGTAGCCTGCTGGGCCGACGGAACTAGAACGGGCCGCGGGAGAACCAGGGAAACGGGGCGGCCCAAGAGCGGGGACGAGGGCGGCTGGGCCTGCGGGAGAGCGGGAGCCGTGCGGGAAGGCAGGCCGAGGGAGATGGGCCGGCACGGAGAAACGGGCAAGCAGGCCGAAAGCAGAGGGAGAAAGAAAATCCTTTTTCTTTTTCTTTTCTAATTTCCAAACCAATTTTGAAATGCAAATTCAAATCAACTTGAAGTTTGATTTCAAACCACACAATTCAAAAATACTATGCAGCAGCATGAATGCACATACATGATTGTAAACCTATATTTTGTTTTAATTTGGTAAAACTTTATTATTTACTACATTTCAAGCACACACTAAAGCATAATTAAATCAATTCTCCTATTTTAAAATGTTGAAATTTTTAGGGTGTTACAAAACCTTTGTACTTTGATTTTGGCAAAACTCACCCATGGGCTGGACATTTTGGTGGAAACTGAATTAAGATAAAAAAAAAAGTAAGGGTATTGGTGGGAACAAGGGAAACCTCTCTTTGTGCCCAAGGGACAGGATACTCATCTTTATGTTTTCAAAAAGAACGTGAAATGGAAATTGAATAGATCAACTTTATGTACAATAGAAACTCAAAAACCTCATCTTACCAAGCATGGATCAAGATCAGCAAGTTTGTATCTTTATTCATTGTTTGTATTTTTAGTTTGCGCTTGACCACGTGTCATCAACACGTGAATCCAGGAAAAGGATTCCTTCTATAGAGAGCACATGTTGAGACTACAAATGACGAAGCAATGAGTAGTGTTACTGTATTTGTGTAACTACAACTCTACAAGCAAGGGACCTTAGCTCTCAGTGTGGAACGATCTGCGTGTGTCCGGAAGCATGATTTATAACCAAAAGCAATAGTGTTTAGATGGATCCAATAGTGGAGAACGAAGTAATAGATGGTTAGGTGGGTCCAACGGTCTCTAGCACTATCCGGTCAATCCACAACCCTACAGTCATCAATGTCATTATGCCACTGCCGAGTCAAGACACAGCCTGGCATTGGCATATGACTGCTGGGTTGTGAACTGGCCCGGTAGTGATATTCCATCTACAACTGACGGTTCCTGACTTTAATGGACAGTGATATATCATTATCGAGTCATAGCTGAAATCGGCAATGATAGAGGGCTTCATTGTCGGGTCACTCAAATCCCAACCATTGGTCTGATCCCAGAGACACACGGCCCTGATGGGGCATCAAGGATTATTTGTTCTGTTGAGGTGATTACATTATATGTCATAGTTGGCACTTCTCAAATTAGTTGCAGGTTCTTCAATGGGTACCAAAATATTTTTTTTCTTTTGCAACATGGCAGAATCGTTGTGGATTTTCGAAATTTACTCTTTTGGGTCAGGTCTCATTCCTTTTGAGTTTGGTAAATTTTGCCGTAGGACATCCAACTTCAATGGAATTGGATCTTTCACACCGCCAACTCCAATATTTGCTGGGTACCATTATGAAATCATTGTCATTTGTCAGAAGAGACCGAACATATATATTAAAATATTAATTTCTTAAATCTAGGAGAGAGGAAGGAGGGGGAATAGACAATTTTGCCCATGACTCATCTAACTCACAGGTTTTCTTCCCTACCTTTCTCCCTCAAGTCCGGCGGCACTGTTTAAAAAAAAGTCCGGTCGAGTTTATTGAGTGGCTGGTTGAGGAGCCTTGCCCCGCCCGCCGTCACCCATCACCCCGACCCCGCCCCAAGCATCCATCTCAATCTCAGTATCCTCATCACCTGTGTCTATGGAACAAAATCGAGAGACCTTCATTCATGTCACTTGACGACTTCTACGTGGCCTTCCCCAATGCCTTTGCATGACTCCAGCTCATGACGACCCATGGCGTGCGCCATCCTGGGGCTGCAGCCCTCCATCGAGAGGTCTTCATCACAGACCTCACCACACGCGCCGAGGTCTCCGTCGTGTCCTTCTCGGCTACCAGCCCATCGGCGTCCCACTCCGAGGTGCGCTTCTTTGCGCGCGCCACGCAGGAAGAGGCCATAGCCACGCTCGCCACCTACTTCGGTTGGCACCGTGCCATGCCCATCTAAGGACGACGACTACGGCACCACCTTCATGCCGTTCCTCATCGACACACTCACAGCGGCACACGTGGACCGGCAGAGGTGCCCTACCGCTGCGCGCTGCCTGCCGGGGCGGCGTTCAGGGATGCCGCCAACACCGTGATGTCACACGCGCCTTTATGGTGCATGCGCTCACAGCGGCGCGGAGGTCGTCTTCGCCGACAGCCTGGCAGCCTGAGAGCCACCCAACAATTTCCTGCAATCCGGACGGACTTCCATTACCAAGAAGCATTTCAAAGGAGATGATTTGTTTTCTGCAACCCTTTTCCAAGAATCGAAGGGTGGTTTGATTGATTATATACCCATACCCAACCCAAAAGGAAGAAACAAGTAAGCAACGGATGAGAGTATGAGACAAACAATGGATCTTGTCGAGGACTATCAATGGCAATGTCGATGCAGGGATCGTCGTGATGCCGAGCCAATGTGCCTGCTCTAAGTAGGACTTGTCCAAGGTCGTCCAGCATCAGCACCGCAGCCGGCGCAGACTGTGCGTGGACAGCCCCGAGGCAGGCACGGTGGGCAGAGGTGACATGCAGTCATGGACAACCATTGCCGAGCACAGCGAGTGGAGGTGGAGGCGCCCATGTTAAGGAGCTTGCGAGCCACGCCTAGTGGTGAGGTCGGTAGTGGCGTCGGTGCTACCATGTTGGAGCGGACGCACGGCGGAGGGGAAGCTTGCTGTGTTTGGAGAAGGTTGCTGTGTTTTCCTGCCACCAGGTTGAAACTGTAAACCACGGGTCCAAACCACTATCATATCATCTCTTACTAAATCGGACCATGTACGGGCCTAGGTGGAGTCAGGAGGTGGAAGATGACTGCAGGGGCAATATTGTCTATTCAGGCTCCTTTTCTCTCCCTCAAACCACGGAAATGAACATTTTAATGACTAGTGTCGTGAGACAAATAACCTGGTTTTCATAATGGTACTGGGCCAATTATCGAGTTGGCAGTGTTCAACGGCAGATTCTACATTTGAGCGGTGTCCCAGAGGAAAATTTGCCTTTGAGTTTTGGTTAATAATGGTTTGAGTTGAACGGGCCCAACCAAACTCACCATGATCGTGACAAACAAAAAACATGGCAAGGTTGTATGCATGTATCTCCCACAAATGAAGAAGGCTTTTGGTGGTCTAGCAATGTCGAGAGGAACTGATAGATGCTCATTGAAGTGTGGCCTTCCAAAAGTAAACATCCCACTGTGGAAGGATCACTTGGAACGGGTCGCAAAGGATGGCATTACGGAGTCGACTTAATATCAAGTGCAACAGCACTAATATGAAATAATAAGTCCGAAAGTAATGTTATCAAGCCAACATGATCCAGTGAGTGTAACTAATTAAGGTACCCGTAGACAAACAGCGGCAAGTTGGCAGCCTTGTCACAGCACATTGCAAACTTCAGACTTGAATTTGAGTAGGGCCAGAGATGGTAGATCCACTAACAGCCCATATCCTCGCACCTACATGAAAACAAAGCCTGTACAATAATGAAAAGGTGCAGGCAGGCTAAAGACATGCTATTTCCAGAAAAAGAAGGCCATGTTAGTTGATAAAAAAATGCTGCAACACCGTGACAGCGAGAAACAAATGGGCTAGGCTAGCTTCTACTTCAACTCATTATTAATTCAGACTTACGACATGCACTACTAACACGAGGGATTAATCATAAATCATAACAACAACGTGTTTGGCTATGCTCCCTCCTAGCAAGAACCTATGTTTCCTCATCACTTCAGAGCAGGGGCTGCAGACTGGGTAGAGCAAGGTACGGAGCTTGCCATACCTTGGCTCCATTGCGGATCCCCACCCTAACACTATGCCAAAACAACACAAAAGAGACACCTAATTTAGTGACCTAAAAATAAAACGCGTCACTGATGTGAAATTAGAGACTTGTCTAGTTAAAACTCATGTTGCTGATGTCTTTTAAGGCTGACATGGCTCAAGAATACGAGTCTCTGATGTATGGTCCACGACTTGTCTCTCCTAGAGCTAAGATATCTGCAATGCGTAATGGGAGCCACGTCAGATGGACCCAAAAAAGAAATAATCGATTTCAGTTGATGGATGACTCAAGTCTGGAATCCAGCTCATCACCTCTCCCCTCGGTACCTCTGCGTCCGTGGTCTTCAAGCCCTCCTCGGGCCCTCTACTCTCTCTCTGCCCCGCATCTTCTCTGTCCCACCCTCAGGCGACTAGTCACTACCGGAATCCTCAATTTTGCCGAGTGTTTTTATGTTTGCCGAGTGTATTCCCTCGGGCACTCGGCGACTAAGTTATTTGCCAAGTGCTGCGCTAAAAACACTCGGCAAAAAAAACACTCGGCAAAAGAGGGGGTTTGCCGAGTGTAAAAAAAAACACTCGGCAAAGAGAGGGTTTGTCGAGTGTAAAAAAAAACACTCGGCAAAGAAATAAAATCTTTTTCTGGAAAAGAAGGAGAAGAAAAAAAATTAAAAAAAAATTGCCGAGTGTCAGATCTATAACACTCGACAAAGAATTAATTTTTTCTGGAAATAAAGGAGAAGAAAAAAAATAAAA
Source organism: Miscanthus floridulus (assembly GCF_019320115.1). NCBI lineage: Eukaryota > Viridiplantae > Streptophyta > Magnoliopsida > Poales > Poaceae > Miscanthus > Miscanthus floridulus. The sequence continues at coordinate 39,870,316 of NC_089589.1, forward strand.
AAAAAAACTTTGTCGAGTGCTAGATCTAGAACACTCGGCAAAGAATTAATTTTTTTTCTAGAAATAAAACCCGCCACACACCGCCCCCTCCCTCCCTCCGCACACCGCGCGCCCCTCCCTCCCTCCACCCGCACACGAGCACCAGCTCCCTCTCCCTATCCTCCCGCCGGCGGCCGGCTGTCACACCCAATTTTAAGGATAAAATTGAATGCACAATACTCATGTGTGCCTAGGAAACAGTCACACACACAAGTCGACAAATCATATAAAGTATCATCACGGTGTCTCTTACATCAGATCCATAATACAACTTAGTCTTACATCACACAGCGAAAAATAAAAGACAATAAACTCTCGTGGGCTTCATCACAGGGAAGGTCAACTGGTTGACCACAAGCCTAAAAATCCTCCGGGAAATCCTCATACCCGTTGTCATCTGTTACCCATCCGGGATTTTTATCCAAATCAAGAAAATAAACAAGTGTAAGTACATCCCGTACTTAACAAGCTAACATGGGGTTATGAAGCTCAAAAGGATTGACTCTGGTTTACTGTAGTTAGCATTTTTAGTTCGACAAGCTTTTATTATCAGATATTATCAAATTATGCTTAAGCTCCCATTTAATCCCATAAGAACAAATATCAGTGTAAAGTGTATCGTATATCATCATAGAACATCTTAAATGAACATCATCAAGTATCCAATTATTCTGTGAGTTTTCCGGGCCGCTCGTGACCGTGAGCACGGCTGTTATAACAGTTTGTTACCCTCTGCAGAGGTGGTGCACATTCACCGCGAGTCGTGATCCCCATATGCCTGGGTTAATTACTCCCATGTCACTACCAAGGTGAGCGGGCAGGGTACACTATGAAGCCATTTCATAGGTTTCCCTAACAAGTTAGGGCCGCTAGGTTTCCTTGGCAGGCAGATATAGGAACCTCCCTTTCCTATGGCACATATCCATCGCGGCTATACTCATCGGAACAGAGGCAGCCCTATACCCAACGTGGCAAGCCCCATTTGCGCCAAAAAGGTAACCTCTAACTAGCTAGAAAAGATCCTATTACTGAGCTAAAGTCAGAGCCATATGACTCTCCCGGTTGCACTGTCAGTCCCAGCTTTTGCCGACAGATAAGTCCTTATGGAGAGCTGGGAGCAACATGAACAAAGGTCATTTGCACCTTCGTCCTATGGAACAGTTATTATAAATCATGTTAAACTCTTAGTTCCATAGTATCATTCATCATCATGTATATCAAGTTCAGTTAGAGCACTAGCAATCTACCCATATGCATTTAACCCATAGGAGACAAGGCACAGGATAAACAATCACTAGGTTGTCCTTACGGGTATCAAAATTAGACACATGCAAATGAGTAATTGATTAAAGTGAAATAGGACATCAAGGTAGGCCCATGCTATACTTGCCTTGGTTCACAAACTCGTGCTGGTCCTGCTGGTCGTCGAAGAATTCTTGGTCTCCAACGTTTTCCTCACCGTCTGAATGCGACCAACATGGCAACATACAACATTCCAAAAGCATTCATGCAAAGCAAACATTCCTATCATTAGAACAGTACACCAACAGTATTGAAAACAAGATAAAATGTTTGTAGAAATAATCTACGTCTCGCTACGATCACGTCAACGCGAAGTTCACGAAAAACGGAGCTAAAATGCGAAAGTTATGATTTAAGCGGGTTTTCCTATAGCAATATATTTAATTAAATATAACCATGAATTTAAAAAGTTCCAAACTTGACTAACAGTAGTTCTAACATGTAGCTTATGAAATTACGAAGCTAACGCGATTTGAATGGATCAATTCGGAGCTAAAACGACAATTTTATAAGCGAAACAGTTCAAATGGCATTTCTGTAAATACTAAAAACGTATTTTTGACTTAAGCCGTGGAGTTTATGTTTTCCAAACGAGATTGCGCATTCAGGGAACTACGCCTTGGACTGCGGGTTAGGACTTAGAAAAGTCCAGGGTCTCTTTTGCAAATCAGCCACGCGAAGGGGTATCGGATGTTCTCGGCCGTTGGATTTAAAATGAATGGTTTGGATTTGATCAGAGGAGGGAGAGATGAAGGTGGCCGGCCGGAATAGTGACGCCGGCGGTGAGGCGCCATTGCCGGCGGCGTGGAGGTCCCGGACGCGCGCGGTTAGTGGGCTAGGGTTCACCAAATGAAAAACCGAGCTCATCGGGGTATGCGGGGGAAGAATGGGGTCTCGGCCATGCCGATACGGCGGCCGGGAACAGCGGGTAACGCGGTGGCCGCCATGGCCGGCGCCCAAGGCTTGCGGAGCTCGCGGCTAGGGCTCAAGAAGCCAAGAACAACGAAAGTAGGGGTACCGGGAGATAGAGGGAGGCCAGGGGGTTCTCACCGCGGGGAAGAAGGAGGACGGGGAAGCTCGGCGGCGGCGGTCCATGCGAAGGTGAGGACGGCGGCCGGCGGAGATCCTCCTTGCGGCGGCTGTGGGCTTCCGAGGCGTGAAAGCAAGAGAAAAACGGCGCGGGGACAGCAGGGGGCGCGCGGGGGCTCGGCTGCTATTTAACAGGGCCGAGGAGCGGGGGGGGGGGGACGCTCCCACGACGCCAGTCGTGGGCGGCGGTTGCTACAGCGTCGGCCGTGGGCGGTTCCGAAGCCGCGCGGGGAAGAGGATGGCGCCGACAAGTGGGGCCCGGGCGTCAGCGGCTGTGGAGGAGCGTGGGCGACGGTTGCGGCCAGGCCATTCGGCTGGGCTGGGCCGCGGTGCTGGGCTGAGCGAGGCGGGGAGGCGAGCTGGGCTAGGGCTGGTGCTGGGCCACGGGGAAAAGAGAGAGGGCCAGCGGGCCGAAATTCAAGAAGGAAGGGGAATAAAAGTGATTCTTTTTTTCTTTTTCTACAATTTTCCAAAACCCTTTTTAAATTCAAATTTCAATTTTTTTTTGAAATCTTTAACAAATTCCAAGCATTCACAAAATGATATGCAGCAGCATGTATGCATCAAAAAGTTTCTAACCTTATTTTTAAATTTTAATTCCACAAAATTTATTATTTCCCTATCTTTTAATGCACACACATTTGCTTAAATAAATCATATTTACTAATTTTAAAAGAATGCAAATTTTAGGATGTTACACCGGCCCTCACCGGCGCCCCCTCCCTCCCCTCCCCTCGCCTCGCCTCGCCGGCGCCCCCTCCCTCTCCTCACCGAGCACCCCGTCCTCGAGATTCGGGTGATTGCTTACTCAAACAGTTGGGGATAAGTCTTTCTCATATCCTCTTCTCTTTCACAAGTAGCCTCATCCTCTGTATATCGATTCCACTGCACCTTGCACATCTTTACAGTTCGGCTTCTTGTAACTCTTTCGGCAGTTTCCAAGATCTTTATCGGATACTCTTCATAAGTAAGATCTTCCTTGACAGCAAGTTCTTCCAAAGGAATCTGCTCTTCTGGTACCCTCAAACACTTTTTCAATTGGGAAACATGGAACACGTCGTGCACTCCTGACAAACTCTCAGGCAGTTCCAACTGATAAGCTACTTCTCCACGTCTCTCTAGGATCTTAAAAGGTCCTATATACCTTGGTGCTAATTTTCCCTTCATATTGAATCTTCTCACACTTCTCATTGGTGACACCTTCAAGTACACATAATCATCAATCTCGAAGGTCAGCTCTCTACTGCGAGTATCAGCGTAACTCTTCTATCGGGACTGAGCTACTCTCAAATTATCTCTAATCATTCTCACTTGTTCTTCCGCGTCTCTAAGGACATCGGGTCCAAACACTTGAGTTTCTCCAGTCTGATTCCAGAACAAAGGCGTTCTACACTTACGTCCATACAACGCCTCAAAAGGTGCCATCTTGAGACTCTTCTGATAACTGTTGTTGTATGAGAACTCTACATATGGCAGACTCTTATCCCAACTATCACCATACTGAAGTGCACAAGCTCTCAACATATCTTCCAAAATCTGGTTGATCCTTTCAGTCTATCCATCAGTTTGCGGGTGGTAAGCAGAACTGAAATTCAACTTTGTCCCCAAAGATCTATGTACTTTATGCCAGAATTGCGATGTAAACTGAGTGCCTCTATCCGACACAATTTTCTTGGGAACACCATGTAAGCACACTATTCTTTCCATGTACAACTCTACTAATCTTGCACCATTATAGGTAGTCTTGACTGGTAAAAAGTGAGCAACCTTGGTGAGTCGATCCACTATTACCCATATTGAATCATAACCTCTTTGAGTGCGGGGTAATCCTACAATAAAATCCATACCAACTTCTTCCCATTTCCATTCAGGAATCTTCATTGATTGTACTAACCCTGCAGGTCTTTGATGCTCAGCTTTCACTCTTTGACAAGTGTCACACAAAGCCACATATTCTGCCACATCTCTCTTCAAACCATACCACCAATACTTCTCCTTGAGATCCAAGTACATCTTGGTACTTCCGGGATGTATAGAGTAAGCAGACTCATGGGCCTCTTGCAGAATTGCATCTCGGATAGCTTTCACTTCAGGTACACATATCCTTTTCCTGAACCAAAGAGTACCATTCTCATCCATTCTGAATCTGGGTGCCTTTCCAAGCACTACATTCTCTGCTATCTCCTTATGTTTTTCATCCTCCAATTGACCTTTGCATATCTCTTTTTCCAAAGTAGGCTCTATCACCAATTCCATTGCATTAGTGACTAGGCTCAAGTTGAGATACTCCATTTCAGCACACAACTCTGCTGACATAGATGTTATCTGAAGTCCATTGGCATAGCTCTTTCTGCTAAGTGCATCAGCTACGACGTTTGCCTTTCCCGGGTGATAATGCACTTCCAAATCATAGTCTTTGATCAATTCCAACCAACGACGTTGTCTCAGATTCAGATCTGATTGGGTAAAGATATACTTCAAACTCTTATGATCAGTATAGATATCACTCTTATGTCCAATCAGATAGTGTCTCCAGATCTTCAAAGCATGAACCACAGCTGCCAATTCCAAGTCATGAGTAGGATAATTCAACTCATGCTTCCTCAATTGTCTAGATGCATATGCCACCGCTCTTCCTTCTTGCATAAGCACACATCCAAGACCCAAACGGGATGCATCACAATATATAGAGAAGTTCTTGCTTAAATCAGGCAAGATTAATACTGGAGCTGTAGTCAATCTCTTCTTTAGCTCTTCAAAGTTTGCCTGGCATTTATCCGACCATACATACTTAGCATTCTTTTCCAACAAAGCTGTCATGGGCTTGGCTAGCTTGGAAAAGCCTTCAATGAACCTTCGGTAATAACCAGCTAATCCCAAAAAGCTACGAATCTCACTTACCGTTGTTGGTGGTTTCCAATTCAGTACGTCTTGCACTTTGCCTGGATCCACTGCTATTCCACCATTGGAGACTACATGACCCAGAAAAGAGACTTCCTTTAACCAAAACTCACACTTGCTCCGCTTAGCGTATAACTTATGTTCTCTAAGCTTTTGCAAGACCAACCTTATGTGTTCAGCATGTTCTTCTTCAGTCTTGGAGAATATTAGTATGTCATCTATGAATACTACCACAAATTTATCCAGAAACTCCATGAACACCTTATTCATCAGATACATAAAGTATGCAGGTGCATTGGTCAATCCAAAGGACATAACGGTGTACTCATATAATCCATACTGTGTAGTGAATGCTGTCTTGGGTATGTCCGAGTTCCGAATCTTAAGCTGATGATAACCAGATCGGAGATCAATCTTGGAGAACACATGAGCTCCTCTCAATTGATCAAACAAATCATCAATCCTAGGCAAAGGGTATTTATTCTTGATTGTAACCACATTAAGTGAGCGGTAATCCACACACATTCGTTGACTACCATCCTTCTTATCCACAAAGATCACAAGTGGCCCCCACGGGGAAGAACTGGGGCGTATGAAACCTTTTTCTTGCAACTCTTTTAGTTGTTTCTTAAGCTCTTCTAATTCATTAACTCCCATTCTATATGGACATTTAGCTATTGGTGCAGTTCCAGGTAATAATTCGATAATGAATTCAATGTCTCGGTCAGGTGGCATACCTGGTAAGTCATCGGGGAAGACATCCGGGAACTCCTCCACGACACGACCTTGTTCATTGACTTCACCATCTAGCTGGTTCACTATGGCTGTAGGCTGAGCTTGCACTACCACTTCTACACAGATTCTATCTCCATTGAGTGATGTCACAACCACAGATTTCTCCTAACACTGAATCATTGTCCTGTGTTGTTTCATCCAATCCATTCCCAGAATAAGATCAATTCCCGCTGTTCTCAACACAATAGGCTTCACTTTGAAGTCTACCCCCTTAAAGAAATGCTAGTTGAGGGGCTCCAATAAGAAGCTGGCATACTACCTCCTGGGGAATTTACTAGTATGGGGTTTTTCATGGCACACAAAGGTATGCTATGCATTCTAACAAAAGCTTGGGAGATAAAAGAATGCGAAGCACCAGAATCAAAAAGTACGGTAGCAGAAATAGAGTTGACGCTGAACGTACCCAACATGACCTCAGGCGTCTCCTGAGCTGCATCAGATGACACATAGTTCACCTTCGCAATGTGAGGTGGTCGGGCATTGAACTTCTGATTGCTGGTCTGGTTCTGAGGTGCTTGTTGGTTCTGCTTCTTAGGACACTGATGAGCATAGTGACCTACTTCTCCGCATCGGTAGCAGGCATTGGGATTGTTGGATGCACCACTCTTCACAGGAGCATTGTTGGGCACTCCCTGGCGTGTTGCAGGATTGCTGGTCTATTGCGGGGGACGCTGATTTCAAAACTGTTGCTGGTACTGAGGGCGTTGCTGGAACTGGTTCTGCTAAGGATACTAACCACGGTTTCCCTGGTGAGTTGGTCCTTGATTCCTCTGCTGGAAACCTTGCTGGGGATAAGCACGTGGGCAAGTGTTGCTTCCAGAAGCTTGCCCTTGGAGCCTTCTCTTCTTAGCTTCCATCTCCTTGCGCTTATCGTCAATCACGATTGCGCGATTCACCAAAGACTGGAAATTAGGGTATGTATTAGACATCAGCTGGAGCTGCAGTCCATCATATAGTCCCTTGAGAAAACGGCGTTGCTTATCCTTGTCATCCGCTACATCATTAGGAGCGTAGCGTGATAGTTGTGCGAACTTGTCCCGATACTCCGCCACAGTCATTGATCCTTGCTTGAGAGATCTGAATTCTTCCTGCTTCAGTTCCACTAGTCCATCAGGAATATGGTATGACCGGAAATTGTCCTTAAATTCCTGCCAAGTGATAGCAGGAGCATTGTTGGGACGTCCAAACTGGAATGATTCCCACCAATCCTGAGCAGCTCCTTGGAGTTGCCCGGAAGCGTACAACACCTTCTCAAGGTCGTTGCATTGTGCTATGTTCAGTTGTTTCTCCACAGCACACAACCAATCATCTGCCTCCATAGGGTCTGAGGCATGGGTGAACACCGGTGGACGACCTTTCATAAACTCTCCACGCTTATCTCTAACCTGAACAGGCGGTGGTCCTCTTGCAGGTTCATTGTCCAAGCGCTGCATCATAGCTTGCATCAGCTACGCTTGCATTCCCAATATCTGTTCCATGGTCACAGGTGGCGGTTGTGGTGGATTTATGAGAGCATCACGCCCACGACCATGGCCTCTGCCTCTTCCTCCTCTTGCGGCCATCTGTTTTCCAACAAATGTGCAAAATTTAGAGATTTTTCCAGTTATAGAGAGCTTATAAAAGATAAGACACAATGCTGAGAATTTTCTGTACAAGATTCAAATTCAGAAGTTCAGTAAAACTGTTATAACTCGAGTTTCAGAGATCCAACAGAGGTGCACCAAGATTTGTTAGAAAGCTTAGGAGATCAGCTACAACTTTCATTTAGACCACTTTTACAGATTCAGACACACACAAAGTCAAAAGTAGAGCTAAACCGAAACTGTTCTGAGTTCCAGACAGCGCAGGAACATCAACTTGTGTCAGCTAGATCTCCCAAACCTGAACAGCTATTGATGTGATTCTAGAGACATTAGAAAGATACAGAGGTCTAGTTATCTCCACAAAAATTTTAGAATTTTTAACATCCCAGATTTCGAGATACCAGATAAAGAACACAGGCTGCTTCAGAAATCAGCACAGCAGAGGTAAGATAAAGCGAAACATCTGCATTAAGATTTCATTCTAAACTTAAAGTTCCAATCTAAGGAAGTTGTGGAACTTCCAGCAATCAAGCAAAATACCAAATCAACCAAGTTCACAAATTAAACATCTAATCAACCAAGTTCACAAGACCAACAAGACTAAATAAGAACACGAACTAACGACGTGGTAATCTAGATCAAGGCACCTAACACCTATGGAGCGGTGTCAATCATGGTGAAGGACCGGCGCTTCTTGTAGATGGAAGGCTGTCCAAGTTGTGCTCGAAGTTCATCCACTTGTTTCTGAAGGCGTCTCTGAGCCCTCTGAGATGCACGCAGTTCTCCTTTGACTTCCTCATCCACTCCCTGCATAGCGTGGACATGCTGCACCGTTGCCTCCAGAGTTGGGTCATTCTCTGGTGGAGCCAAAACCTGCCAAACACCCTCCTGATCATTTCGAGGAAGGAACCTGAAGCGATCCTCTCTCATGGCCTCAAAGCGACGACCATGGTAGTGGATGTAGGCGTTCTGTGCTGCATCCTCCATACCATCCAAGGCATGGGCTCTCCTGGCAGGGGCACAGTGGACAGTCTCCACCTCATGTCCATTCTTGATATCATTCCAAGCGGTGACCACCGGCTCTACCTTCCAGAAGATAGCCTCTAAGGGATGCTGGTACTCGGCGCAGTGGTAGCTGATGGAGGCGTGCAAGTCGGGGTAGTAGTCGTCCAGCACGTGAGTGAGGAGAGTGTGGTAGTAGGCTGTCTCTGGAGCTGGCTTGAAGTAGTACTTGCACTTCCAGCCAATCTCCTCCTCCACCACGGGAACAGCTGGGGATGGTGCAGGTGTAGGGGAAGTAGCCGTCGACTCCTCAGGTGTAGCTACAACAGGATAGACTGGCACGGCGACTGGTGTAGGAGCAGGTGTAGGCGTCGGTGTAGCCATCTCCTCGTCGTCGGAGATGATCACAATCTCCCTCTCTGCCTGTGGGGTACGCGGGGTGAACATGGCACGATAGCCGGCGGTGCTGAGGCGAGCAGTCTTCGGATTATGAGACATCTATAGATTTAAAGTGAGATAGAATTAGAATCAACAATTTTAAATAATAGATTAAGGTATGAAAAGCATAAATGTTTTAATAAAATAACAAGAATAAGACAGTAAGCAAGAAACCAGAGAAGCAAAGATGCTAAAACGACCGTTTTCTAACTAGGCTTGCGTCCTATAGTCAACACGGCTCCGATACCAATTTGTCACACCCAATTTTAAGGATAAAATTGAATGCACAATACTCATGTGTGCCCAGGAAACAGTCACACACACAAGTCGACAAATCATATAAAGTATCATCACAGTGTCTCTTACATCAGATCCATAATACAACTTAGTCTTACATCACACAGCGGAAAATAAAAGATAATAAACTCTCGTGGGCTTCATCACAGGGAAGGTCAACTGGTTGACCACAAGCCTAAAAATCCTCCGGGAAATCCTCATACATGTTGTCATCTGTTACCCATCTGGGATTTTTATCCAAATCAAGAAAATAAACAAGTGTAAGTACATCCCGTACTTAACAAGCTAACATGGGGTTATGAAGCTCAAAAGGATTGACTCTGGTTTACTGCAGTTAGCATTTTTAGTTCGACAAGCTTTTATTATCAGATATTATCAAATTATGCTTAAGCTCCCATTTAATCCCATAAGAACAAATATCAGTGTAAAGTGTATCGTATATCATCATAGAACATCTTAAATGAACATCATCAAGTATCCAATTATTCTGTGAGTTTTCTGGGCCGCTCGTGACCGTGAGCACGGCTGTTATAACAGTTTGTTACCCTCTGCAGAGGTGGTGCACAATCACCGCGAGTCGTGATCCCCATATGCCTGGGTTAATTACTCCCATGTCACTACCAAGGTGAGCGGGCAGGGTACACTATGAAGCCATTTCATAGGTTTCCCTAACAAGTTAGGGCCGCTAGGTTTCCTTGGCAGGCAGATGTAGGAACCCCCCTTTCCTATGGCACATATCCATCGCGGCTATACTCATAGGAACAAAGGCAGCCCTATACCCAACGTGGCAAGCCCCATTTGCGCCAAAAAGGTAACCTCTAACTAGCTAGAAAAGATCCTATTACTGAGCTAAAGTCAGAGCCATATGACTCTCCCGGTTGCACTGTCAGTCCCAGCTTTTGTCGACAAATAAGTCCTTATGGAGAGCTGGGAGCAACATGAACAAAGGTCATTTGCACCTTCGCCCTATGGAACAGTTGTTATAAATCATGTTAAACTCTTAGTTCCATAGTATCATTCATCATCATGTATATCAAGTTCAGTTAGAGCACTAGCAATCTACCCATATGCATTTAACCCATAGGAGACAAGGCACAGGATAAACAATCACTAGGTTGTCCTTACGGGTATCAAAATTAGACACATGCAAATGAGTAATTGATTAAAGTGAAATAGGACATCAAGGTAGGCCCATGCTATTCTTGCCTTGGTTCACAAACTCGTGCTGGTCCTGCTGGTCGTCGAAGAATTCTTGGTCTCCAACGTTTTCCTCACCGTCTGAACGCGACCAACACGGCAACATACAATATTCCAAAAGCATTCATGCAAAGCAAACATTCCTATCATTAGAACAGTACACCAACAGTATTGAAAACAAGATAAAATGTTTGTAGAAATAATCTACGTCTCGCTACGATCACGTCAACACGAAGTTCACGAAAAACGGAGCTAAAATGCGAAAGTTATGATTTAAGCGGGTTTTCCTATAGCAATATATTTAATTAAATATAACCATGAATTTAAAAAGTTCCAAACTTGACTAACAGTAGTTCTAACATGTAGCTTATGAAATTACGAAGCTAACGCGATTTGAATGGATCAATTCGGAGCTAAAACGACAATTTTATAAGCGAAACAGTTCAAATGGCATTTCTGTAAATACTGAAAACGTATTTTTGACTTAAGCCGTGGAGTTTACGTTTTCCAAACGAGATTGCGCATTCGGGGAACTACGCCTTGGACTGCGGGTTAGGACTTAGAAAAGTCCAGGGTCTCTTTTGCAAATCAGCCACGCGAAGGGGTATCGGATGTTCTCGGCCGTTGGATTTAAAACGAACGGTTCGGATTTGATCAGAGGAGGGAGAGATGAAGGTGGCCGACCGAAACAGTGACGCCGGCGGTGAGGCGCCATTGCCGGCGGCGTGGAGGTCCCGGACGCGCGCGGTTAGTGGGCTAGGGTTCACCAAATGAAAAACCGAGCTCACCGGGGTATGCGGGGGAAGAAGGGGGTCTCGGCCATGCCAATACGGCGGCCGGGAACAGCGGGTAACACGGTGGCTGCCATGGCCGGCGGCCAAGGCTTGCGGAGCTCGCGGCCAGGGCTCAAGAAGCCAAGAACAACGAAAGTAGGGGTACCGGGAGATAGAGGGTGGCCAGGGGGTTCTCACCGCGGGGAAGAAGGAGGACGGGGAAGCTCGGCGGCGGCGGTCCGTGCGAAGGTGAGGACGGCGGCCGGCGGAGATCCTCCTTGCGGCGGCTGTGGGCTTCCGAGGCGTGAAAGCGAGAGAAAAACGGCGCGGGGACAGCAGGGGGCGCGCGGGGGCTCGGCTGCTATTTAACAGGGCCGAGGAGCGGGGGTGGACGCTCCGACGACGCCAGTCGTGGGCGGCGGTTGCTGCAGCGCCGAGCGCGGACGGTTCTGAGCCGCACGGGGAAGAGGATGGCGCTGACAAGTGGGGCCCGGGCGTCAGCGGCTAGGGAGGAGCGTGGGCGACGGTTGCGGCCAGGCCGTTCGGCTGGGCTGGGCCGCGGTGCTGGGCCGAGCGAGGCGGGGAGGCGAGCTGGGCTGGGGCTGGTGCTGGGTTGTGGTGCTAGGCCGCGGGGAAAAGAGAGAGGGCCAGCGGGCCGAAATTCAAGAAGGAAGGGGAATAAAAGTGATTCTTTTTTTTCTTTTTCTACAATTTTCCAAAACCCTTTTTAAATTCAAATTTCAATTTTTTTTGAAATCTTTAACAAATTCCAAGCATTCACAAAATGATATGCAGCAGCATGTATGCATCAAAAAGTTTCTAACCTTATTTTTAAATTTTAATTCCACAAAATTTATTATTTCCTTATCTTTTAATGCACACGCATTTGCTTAAATAAATCATATTTACTAATTTTAAAAGAATGCAAATTTTAGGATGTTACACCGGCCCTCGCCGGCGCCCCCTCCCTCCCCTCCCCGCGCCTCGCCTCGCCGGCGCCCCCTCCCTCTCCTCACCGAGCACCCCTCTCACTCCTCTCCCTCCAGTAGCGTCCGTCTCCCTCTCCTCATCGAGCCTCTCTCTCTCTCTCGAGATGGAGGCGGCAACTGGCGAGCGGGGCAGAGGTCTGCTCTGGCGGCGCTCCGATGATGGATCTGGCGCACCCCAGCGAGGAGCAGCCCGGATCCGGCAGGCGCGAGCGAGGTGGCGGTGCTCCTCCACCGGCGTCGGGCCGCTGATGTGGCGCTCCTCCTCCACCTCAGCTCTACGTCATCTCCGACGCGCCCTCTCTCCTCTCTCCCTCCGACGAGCTCCCTCTGGCCTGGCAGCGTGGATCCGGCGAGCTCCACCACCTCAAGTTCCAGATCCGACGGGCGGGTGGCGGATCCGGCGAGCTCCGCCACCTTGAGCTCCAGATCCGGTGCAACCCAGGCGGCGGAGGGGACGACGGCGTGGATGGTGTTGGCGGCAGCGGTGCTGGTGGTGCGGGCATGGTGTCGGCGTGTCTTTTTTTTATTTTTTTTTGAAAAAAAAGTTTGCCGAGTGTTTTTTGGGCACTCGGCAACTTCTTTGCCGAGTGTCCGACAAAAAACACTCGGCAAACTAGCGTTTGCCGTTAAAAGGTTTGCCGAGTGTTGTTTGCCTTTGACAAGTGTTTTTTGGGCTTCGCCGAGTGCCCCTGGCACTCAGCAAAGCTCCTGTATCCGGTAGAGAGTCTCCCCAGCCGCCCTCCACCTTCGTTGTCCCCTGGTCACCGTCAGGGCACGATATTGACGCTGACGCCACTCATGTCGCCAACAGCTCTGCATCGGCGTCAGATTTGTTAGGGTTTGGTCCTCCCTCCTCTAGATGTGGCCGGAGCCATCGCCTTCCTTGCCTCGGTGCAGATCCATGGCGGTCGTGGCCGGATCGAGGGGCCGCGTGCAAGGTGGAGTCGCAAGGACCGTAACAAACTGCTCCCTCACCCATTAGCGGTTGCGACCAGCAGAGAGAGAGTCGCCGGAAGCCTGCTCGTCCACAGAGGCGTCCCCTGCAGCAGTAGTAGAGCAGCCTTCCGGGGAGGTGTCCCCATCCCAAACTCCTTCGCCGCCAGCTGCCTCAACTATGTCGGCGCGCAACGAGAATCACGTCACCTCTTCATGCTCCGCCTACACCTGGTGAGAGGCAGGTATGCCTTGGATTCCTTCATAGCCCTCTCCCCATCTGAAATAATGTATGTACACAAACATTGAAAATTTGCTTTTCCGGATACTCAACTATTCACGATCAGCAGAGTACTATGGAAAAATGCTAGATGCACTTCATAAGAACGTTCACAGTCAGCTTCACATGTTTGCTTTGCTGGCACCACAATGATTGCTGTAAAATTGACACCCAGTCTAAATATTTCTACAAATTCACATGTTTGAGAGTACTATGCGTATTTGGAGTAGTATAACATCTTTCCAAGTGACTGAATTTGGTTACCAATACCCTCTGAAGTCTAAACTGGCTCAAATTTAGATGTCTCACTCAGAAAAGCAAGTTTATTTACATGTTGTTAGTCATGCCTAGCTAATACATTGATAACTATTACAGGTCTTAAAATGTGAGTATGCAGACTGAGGGGAGATTGTCATCCATGCTCAGGTATCTTGAGTGACTACTTCCATGCTCAGGTATCTTGAGTGACTACTTCCATGCTCAGTGTCTTGAGTGACTAATAATGTTCAACAAGGCTTGCGGTCTACTTAATTATGTTATATATCATTCTGTTCATGTTCCCAAATAATTAGTTAATCACCTCACCACAAGGCAATACAGTTAAATCGGACAATGTTCATATACAAAGTTTTGTTAGACTGTTGTAGTAATAATATTGCTTGAAAATTGATTTTATAGCCCCATTTTTTTTTCTGTTAACAGCGCTTGCAGCAACAGCTACAAGCTCAACCAGGGCCTCTTCCTTTTGATGTGGTACCTAACTGTTAATCTAAAATTAGCTGTATCTTTCCTTCATTTTAAAAAGCTATGTAGCTCTCCAGTTGTTTTTACCCTTGCAGATCCTCTACTGCAACATTGGGAATCCTCAATCTCTTGGCCATCAGCCTGTGACAGAGTATAGCTTGTTTCAGGCTGAAGAATGTTAGCTGCAAGTACTAGGATCTTCAGTTCTCATTCACATCTTCGTTTGAAACTTGAGTGTATGTTTGTCTTAACTTTGCAGGTAATGGTGGGCTGCTGGGACTCCGGCAAGGATGTTGTCAGCTTCACAGCGGCATAGGAGTAGTCTTCAAGATTTTAAACTTAGATTTCTTCACAGCCCTAGCACAGTGTAGTCTTTCTTCACAACCTTATTGGCCTATTTGGATGGAATTGAAATTGTGAATCTTGTATTGAATGAGTTAAGGAAAATAGTAATAATAAACAATTTTTTCATATTGTGTGGATTTATTTGTTATTTTGCTGTTGGACTGGGTCGGATGTATATAGAGACATGTTTTGCCTATGGGCGTTGCTGCTGAAGGGTCATCAGTGACATGTTTTTACGCATCACTAATGTGTCCACATTAGAGACGCAATATAAATGCATTTTTCTGCGTCACTAATGACAGTCTAGCCGCGTCTCTAATGTGGTAATCTGACGTAGTGTGAATCACCCCTACTGGATGCACGGTCGCTGCTTTGCTGGTGTTGAAGATGAACGCAACGCTGAGGCTTGACTCGTGAGGAAGAAGATATCTGCGACTCAAGATGAATCGCCACTTCGGGCCTTGTGGGCCTGTGACTTTGGGCTGACACCATATATGGCCATATGGTCTTCAGTTTAGATATTCCTAATTGTAGATTACAGTGCCAGACACAATCCGTCTGTTCTTTTCCCGGAAGCAGCAACGCTTCGTGTTTCTTCGGGTCATGAATTTGTCGTTCGGCCATTCGTCGATGCAGTGCGGCCGTGCGGGCGGGATGGCACGATCAGGCAAACTGCTATCCCCTACGTACCTCCTAGCGCCTGCTCCTGCAACCCCTCACGGCTCCACTAGTCTACACTAAGGCCCTGTTTAGATCCCACCCAAAAACAAAAAATTTTCAAGATTCCCCATCACATCAAATCTTGCGGCACATGCATGGAGCATTAAATATAGGTAAAAAGAATAACTAATTGCACAGTTTGCCTGTAATTGGCGAGACGAATCTATTAAGCCTAAATAGTTCATAATTGGACAAATTTTGCCAAATACAAACGAAAATGCTACAGTAGCAAAAACCAAAAAATTTCGGAACTAAACGCGCCCTAATTCAGCTTGCCGACGGTCGACGATGCGACAAGAACTGAGTCACGGTAGCCGCCGGCAGTTTGGCACAAATGCACAATAATCCAGTAAGGCCCAACACAAACCGGAAACTCTTTTTCCCGTGGTTGCTTATTCGATTTGCTAGTTATCAATCTTCTATCTATCTATACTATAAGTCACCAGTTCTAAACTTATCTACAGCTACCCCATGAAGTGTCCCCCAGTCAAGACCTCTCCTACAAGTACACTATACCACACACCAAAATTAGCGTCAGACATCGGTCGCTAAAACTAGTTATTTAGCGATGTAACATTGGTCGGTAAAGAATTCCAACGAACCATCGGTCGGTAAAGGCGCCTTCAGCGGCTATACATCGGTCGCTATAGATAGAGTCGAACTGTCGGACGGTATAGGTCAGTAATAACGTCGGACAGTCGGTCGGTGTATATAGAGCTAAAATCTAGCATGCTGCAGCTACCCATTCACACCAAAAATTTGCCAACCGAATCTCGGAAACCCTAGTACGCGCGTAAAAAAAATTCACGGCCGCCACTTTTTTTTCTGGCTCGCGCTCCCCTTATGACCTTATCCCCTTCCTTCCGTGAAAAAAAACACTGCCACCCTTCCCTCCATCCCAAATCGCCGCCAAGCACGGTCCAGGGGCCGGATCCCAGCAGCTGCTGCAGTGCTACCGCGCCGCTGCTACAGGCAGGGGCCGCGCCCAGGGGCCACGCCATTGCAGGCGGCCGCACCGCTCCCAGGGGTCCACGCCACCGCTGCTGCAAGGTGCCGCGCCGCTCCCAGGGGTCCGTGCCGGTAGGTTCTTTCCTCTCCCCAGCTGCTTCCGCTCCCGGCCGGCTCCCTCCCCTCCCCTGCAGCTGTGCTTGCGGGCGGGCCCCTTCCCCATCTGCCGCACACTCTAGATCTACGGGAAGGGACCGACGCTGCATCTCTGCAAGGTCACGACCGGCGCTGCATCTCTGCATCTCACGAAAGGCCCCGCCATCCCCGTCCGTGCGCTCAGCAAGAGCAACACCACCAGCGGACGTGACCCTGCTCCATCCTCTCCAAGGTAACAGGCATGCTCCATCTTTTCTTACTTTATTCAGAAATGACCGACGCTGCATCTCTGCAAGGTCACGACCGGCGCTGCATCTCTGCATCTCACGAACGGCCCCGCCATCCCCGTCCGTGCGCTCAGCAGGAGCAACACCACCAGCGGACGTGACCCTGCTCCATCCTCTCCAAGGTAACAGGCATGCTCCATCTTTTCTTACTTTATTCAGAAATGACATGCTGTAGCTGTAGTAGCAGTACATATAATTTAGTAGTAGTATTCCGGTTGTCTTCTGAAGTTTTTGAAGATCCTTGTAGCATATGTGACTCGTTCACTTTATTCAGAAATGACATGCTGTAGCTGTAGTAGCAGTACATATAATTTAGTAGTAGTCTTCCGGGTGTCTTCTGAAGTTTTTGAAGATCCTTGTAGCATATGTGACTCGTTCAGACCCAGCCTTTGGGATAATATGATGCATAAACATAAACTGCTGTCAAGTTCTGCGCCGAGCAGGGGGCCGCACCACCACGCCTAGCAGCAGGGCCGCGCCGCGCAGGAGGGCCACGCCCAGCTGGGAGCCGCAGTCTCCAACCGTGTGGTGCCAGGCTTCATTTTCAGCAGTCGGTCACTCCGAGCGGTGATTTTCTTCAGACTTTAGTCTCAGCAGTCTTAAAGATTCATTTTTGGTTTTGAATGAATTAGTTTTAGCTAAATGTCGTTAATCTTTTTGCTTTCTTGGACATTGCTTGGCGACGTGCAAGGGCAGCTTCTCCATTGGTCGGAACTCACTTTGCTAGTTTGCTTGTGCTGTGGTGTTGGTTGCTTGCTGCGGAAACGTGCTGTGGACCAAGCCTTCAGCAATTTTAGGTCATAAGTCCAGAACTAAACTGTTGCGTTAGGATAGATGCATATATATATATATATATATTTTCAATTCCTGTGTTCTGTGATTTTATCTTGTTCAACAACTCTCATTGTATGGGCGCAGGTGTTGAGCGTGGTGTTGCTGCTGCTGGACAACAGGTAGTTCTACTTGCACACCTTGAGAAGACGTTCGAACGATATTGTGGCAGCAATTCTCCTTGTTTCCATCGGTAGGGTCCTACCTTTCGCTAGCTATTCATCTTTTTTTAGTATTGTCAAAGTATGCAACTATTTCAATGCTTGTGATGTTTTTTTATTTAATACTGTAAGCTGCTGGATCTCTTGCATAAAGGTTGACGGTGGATAAAACATGGATTAATGATAATGCTAGGTAAAAGATAATAACTTCACAACTACTGAGAGTGCTATTTTTAGGTAAAATGGAATTTAACCTAAAATTTTCATATAGGCACACCAAGACATATTTGCAAGGGGTGAACAGTTTCTTAGCTTTTACATTTAGGAATTCAGCGGTAGGCAGCAATATATTATGTCCTTGTAGAAAGTGTGTTAACTCATTTTGGAAAGAGGCAAGTGAAGTTCGTGAGCACTTGATATGTGATGGGTTTCTAAAAGGGTATAGAACATGGACCTTACATGGAGAAGGTAGCTCTTCAATGAATCATGTGAATCATGATGATGGGAATTATGATGATGCTGAGTTTATAGAGGATTCTAGTGAGGATGATGATATATCTGATTTTCTTAGAGACTTAGCTGCTGGTTTGGATGATAGAGGAGATTTTGAGGACAACGGTTCTACTCTAGAGCCTTGTCCTGAACTAGTTGCCCTTGAGAAGTTGGTAGCAGAAAATAACAAGGAGTTGTACCCAAATTGCAAGAAATATACACAACTAAGGTTCCTAATTAGATTGCTCCATATCAAACTCCTTGGAGGATGGTCTGATAGATCTATTAATCTGCTTTTAGATCTACTTAATGATGCACTTCCTAAGGGTTCAGCACTACCTAGAGTAATAAACTGTCCTAGTCATTGTTTCCTGTTTTCTCATATGTGATTAGTGACCAGACTTCTAACTATTGATATTTGTGATAGATGAAGGTTAGCAAGGCATCAACAACCAATCATGGTACTTCAGGTATGTTTCTCCTCTGAGTGACTTAAGTTTATTTCAGTTGATTTCCAAACTATAGAGTGTTGACAGTAGATTAAAAGCACTAAAATCTAAGTAGTTTCCTGTAAGATCCAGCTATTAATCCATTATATATGTCTATTTTTAGAAGTAGTAAAATCAGAATTAAATTTGATAAATATTGGAAAGCAGAAATCCACTTGAGTAGTACAAATATTATTCCAGTAGCATATGCTTGCAAAACACCAGCTAGGAGGCCAAATATGGTCTGTGTGGTTAGTCAACCAAAACAGGGGATAGTAAATGTTCAGGCCTTCAGGGTCACCTTATAGAATTAACCTAGCATCTCATATTCATCTGAACATTGCCAATAATTTACTACATGCAAAGGCTAACAAGAAGCTACTAATCTTGCAAGTGGTGCTCCACTTCAGGGTCACCTTATAGAATTAACCTATCATCTCATATTCATCTGAACATTGCCAATAATTTACTACATGCAAAGGCTGACAAGAAGCTACTAATCTTGCAAGTGGTGTTCCACTTCATATTCTAGGAAAACACCATAAAAGTCAATATCCCATATTATCATGCTCCTCAAACTGTTTTCTCCTTCAAGATGCATTTTCAAACTTCACTTCCAATCACTAAGGCCTCAGAAAACAAATAGTGTCCATGAAAAGAAACTAGAGGCTAAACTCCCTTCTACTCAGAAGATCAAATGAACAAGATCAATCTTCCCTCTACATGTATTTTTTCACCATTTATGAAACATATATAGTAGAATGGTTTATCTTAACCTGTGTTAACTTATGTCAGATAAATGAATGGAAAAATGTTTAGTTGTCGTTTGGCAACAAGAATAACCCTCTTGTCTCCTGTTACAACTTGATTTTCAAATATGGTCATGACACGTTCTAGCAACAAATGTCAAATATGTTTTATCATTTCTTGCAACAGAGACTACAGAAATCTAGATGATTTTGGTATTCGTTTTTGACTTAGATTTAGTTGATGCAGAGATGTATTGTAGCTTTATGTAATTCTGTTCTATTAACAAATGTCACCTTGACTTTGTTCAGCTAGGAGAACCTAGAGGTTGTGAGATGTTGGATAATGTCAACAGCAAGATCAATCGAAATACTCACCGATGATATTTTGTTTGAGTAATTGGAGTTGAGGCATTTTGTAGTGAACTAATTAGATTGTGCAAGCCAACATATGACTTGTGGCTGCCATTTGACCAAGCTAGCTAGGTTGCCTATGTACTTTTTCTTTTGTAAAGATGTACAACTGTACAAGTGCAAATGTTGGCTTCAATGAAAACTTGAGATATGTTTATCTAATCACATGCGATTGATGAGTAACGTGAATTGATACGGATTATTATGCAGTTAATGAGTAATGTGGATTGGTGTGGATGTTGAATAGGCTTGAAATTATATGGTAAATGTAAATTAATTATATATAATCATGTCAGTACATAGCGATGGATTGTTGGTCGGTAAAAAGATATACACCATCAAACCATTGGTCGGTAAAGATTGTAACAGATCAAGTGTCGGTATAACTAAGAGCATCCAACTATCGGTCGCTATAAATATGTCGGTCGGTATAACTTTATACCGACGCCACTTACACCGTCTAATGACGTCGGTTGGTAAAGGGCTATACCGACCGATGATCGGTCGCTATAACGATTTATAGTGACTCTTCTGTAGTCGATGTAAAAAGTGTGTGGTATAGTGGTTTGCCGAGTGTCCGACAAAAAACACTCGGCAAACTAGCGTTTGCCGTTAAAGGGTTTGCCGAGTGTTGTTTGCCTTTGACAAGTGTTTTTTGGGCTTCGCCGAGTGCCCCTGGCACTCAGCAAAGCTCCTGTATCTGGTAGAGAGTCTCCCCAGCCGCCCTCCACCTTCGTTGTCCCCTGGTCACCGTCAGGGCGCGACATTGACGCTGACGCCACTCATGTCGCCAACAGCTCTGCATCGGCGTCAGATTTGTTAGGGTTTGGTCCTCCCTCCTCTAGATGTGGCCGGAGCCATCGCCTTCCTTGCCTCGGTGCAGATCCATGGCAGTCGTGGCCGGATCGAGGGGCCGCGTGCAAGGTGGAGTCGCAAGGACCGTAACAAACTGCTCCCTCACCCATTAGCGGTTGCGACCAGCAGAGAGAGAGTCGCCGGAAGCCTGCTCGTCCACAGAGGCGTCCCCTGCAGCAGTAGTAGAGCAGCCTTCCGGGGAGGTGTCCCCATCCCAAACTCCTTCGCCGCCAGCTGCCTCAACTATGTCGGCGCGCAACGAGAATCACGTCACCTCTTCATGCTCCGCCTACACCTGGTGAGAGGCAGGTATGCCTTGGATTCCTTCATAGCCCTCTCCCCATCTGAAATAATGTATGTACACAAACATTGAAAATTTGCTTTTCCGGATACTCAACTATTCACGATCAGCAGAGTACTATGGAAAAATGCTAGATGCACTTCATAAGAACGTTCACAGTCAGCTTCACATGTTTGCTTTGCTGGCACCACAATGATTGCTGTAAAATTGACACCCAGTCTAAATATTTCTACAAATTCACATGTTTGAGAGTACTATGCGTATTTGGAGTAGTATAACATCTTTCCAAGTGACTGAATTTGGTTACCAATACCCTCTGAAGTCTAAACTGGCTCAAATTTAGATGTCTCACTCAGAAAAGCAAGTTTATTTACATGTTGTTAGTCATGCCTAGCTAATACATTGATAACTATTACAGGTCTTAAAATGTGAGTATGTAGACTGAGGGGAGATTGTCATCCATGCTCAGGTATCTTGAGTGACTACTTCCATGCTCAGGTATCTTGAGTGACTACTTCCATGCTCAGTGTCTTGAGTGACTAATAATGTTCAACAAGGCTTGCGGTCTACTTAATTATGTTATATATCATTCTGTTCATGTTCGCAAATAATTAGTTAATCACCTCACCACAAGGCAATACAGTTAAATCGGACAATGTTCATATACAAAGTTTTGTTAGACTGTTGTAGTAATAATATTGCTTGAAAATTGATTTTATAGCCCCATTTTTTTTTCTGTTAACAGCGCTTGCAGCAACAGCAACAAGCTCAACCAGGGCCTCTTCCTTTTGATGTGGTACCTAACTGTTAATCTAAAATTAGCTGTATCTTTCCTTCATTTTAAAAAGCTATGTAGCTCTCCAGTTTGTTTTTACCCTTGCAGATCCTCTACTGCAACATTGGGAATCCTCAATCTCTTGGCCATCAGCCTGTGACAGAGTATAGCTTGTTTCAGGCTGAAGAATGTTAGCTGCAAGTACTAGGATCTTCAGTTCTCATTCACATCTTCGTTTGAAACTTGAGTGTATGTTTGTCTTAACTTTGCAGGTAATGGTGGGCTGCTGGGACTCCGGCAAGGATGTTGTCAGCTTCACAGCGGCATAGGAGTAGTCTTCAAGATTTTAAACTTAGATTTCTTCACAGCCCTAGCACAGTGTAGTCTTTCTTCACAACCTTATTGGCCTATTAGGATGGAATTGAAATTGTGAATCTTGTATTGAATGAGTTAAGGAAAATAGTAATAATAAACAATTTTTTCATGTTGTGTGGATTTATTTGTTATTTTGCTGTTGGACTGGGTCGGATGTATATAGAGACATGTTTTGCCTATGGGCGTTGCTGCTGAAGGGTCATCAGTGACATGTTTTTACGCATCACTAATGTGTCCACATTAGAGACGCAATATAAATGCATTTTTCTGCGTCACTAATGACAGTCTAGCCGCGTCTCTAATGCGGTAATCTGACGTAGTGTGAATCACCCCTACTGGATGCACGGTCGCTGCTTTGCTGGTGTTGAAGATGAACGCAACGCTGAGGCTTGACTCGTGAGGAAGAAGATATCTGCGACTCAAGATGAATCGCCACTTCGGGCCTTGTGGGCCTGTGACTTTGGGCTGACACCATATATGGCCATATGGTCTTCAGTTTAGATATTCCTAATTGTAGATTACAGTGCCAGACACAATCCGTCTGTTCTTTTCCCGGAAGCAGCAACGCTTCGTGTTTCTTCGGGTCATGAATTTGTCGTTCGGCCATTCGTCGATGCAGTGCGGCCGTGCGGGCGGGATGGCACGATCAGGCAAACTGCTATCCCCTACGTACCTCCTAGCGCCTGCTCCTGCAACCCCTCACGGCTCCACTAGTCTACACTAAGGCCCTGTTTAGATCCCACCCAAAAACAAAAAATTTTCAAGATTCCCCATCACATCAAATCTTGCGGCACATGCATGGAGCATTAAATGTAGGTAAAAAGAATAACTAATTGCACAGTTTGCCTGTAATTGGCGAGACGAATCTATTAAGCCTAAATAGTTCATAATTGGACAAATTTTGCCAAATACAAACGAAAATGCTACAGTAGCAAAAACCAAAAATTTTCGGAACTAAACGCGCCCTAATTCAGCTTGCCGACGGTCGACGATGCGACAAGAACTGAGTCACGGTAGCCGCCGGCAGTTTGGCACAAATGCACAATAATCCAGTAAGGCCCAACACAAACCTGAAACTCTTTTTCCCGTGGTTGCTTATTCGATTTGCTAGTTATCAATCTTCTATCTATCTATACTATAAGTCACCAGTTCTAAACTTATCTACAGCTACCCCATGAAGTGTCCCCCAGTCAAGACCTCTCCAACAAGTACCAAACCAACTGCACCCAGAACTAGCGAACATTTGAAACGAACGCACCAGATCCACTCTTCCCTCTCCTTTCTCTTACTTAAATCCAACGGCCCAGATTGTTTGGATCAGACCTCATCACTCATCCCATCCCACGCCCACCCCGCGCGCGACCCCTCTCCCCTGACGCCCAGAGTTCGATTCCTTGCCCCACTTCGCGGCCCTTTTATTTTGTTCCGAAAAGAAAACGGAAACCCCTAGCCGGGCGAAGCCACCGGCACTAGAGGCGGGGTCGGCAGACGGCGGCGGCGGCTCCACGCACAGGAGCACCCGCGCCTGGCTTTGTGTGAAGACCACGGCGGGCGCAGAGGCTAGCTGGCCCCGGCCGTCCTCCCCGTGCCGACCCCGGGTGCCCGGCCGCTGGCACGGTCCTCTGCGCGCCGCGCCGCTGCAGCATAGCTGCAGCAATGGCCGCCACCCTGTGCAGCAAAGCTGCCGCCACCATGGCGCCATCCCGCCGCTATCGTCCCACCGCCTGCGCCGCAGCCGCCCTGCGGGCCAGCACAGGCCCTGCGCGGCCGCCCAGTCGCTGGCCGGCCGAAGAGCCCCGGCTGGAGCCATTTCATCCCCTGTGCAGCTCCTCCCCTGGGCATCCATGGTGTTGTCCAGAGGAAGAAGATGACAGTTTTGCGATCTAGCCCTCCCTCTCTAATCTATTCTCTGTACTGTTCTATGATTCGGTTTTGGGGGTCCTCCAAGTGAAAATTGAAACAAACATTGTCGACGCTTGAAGCTGTCGGTATTTTATACACTACGTCAAAAATGGTTTTTAGGGCTGGTTGTAGACCATTTGTAGGGGCGGTTTGCCCAGCCGCCCCTATGCAAGGGTCTCTACAAATCATGTATTTGTAGGGGCGGTTCCCAGGTTGCCCCTACAAATTAATTTGTAGGGGCGGCTCGTATTACCAGCCTCCCCTACAAATCGATTTGTCAGGGCAGCTTGTATTACCAGCCGCCCCTACAAACAGGTATTTGTAGGGGCGGTTCAATCTAGAACCGCCCCTACAGTACGCTTTTCCGCCAAAAAAATTCAAATTTACAATTCAAAATCGCGTTGCCGAACATCCCACGACCAATGTTCCGAACCGCGTTCGCGTTGCCGAACGCCCCGCGACCAACATTCCGAACCACGTTCGCGTTGCCGAACGCCCCGCGACCGCGACTACAAGCACAAGAGTATTCTATAAACTACAATTACAAGTCCAATTCACAAGAATATATACAATCCATCATTAAATATATAAATTCCATACACATTGTTATCAATGTCCAAGAGCTAGTCTTTCAGTCTCACGAAGGTGTTGGTACTGAGGATTTATACCTAACTCAGACTCTCGGTCATGGTAGGCGCCTCTAACGTGTACAATCTGGTCCAATATGAAGTTGCAAAGGTCGCCGACGAGCTCTAAGAGTTGGTCATCCTTGTATGGGTCTCTTTTCATTCCTTTCTCTTCTCTCCACCACAAGAGAACAAGTTTTGGTTTAGTATTTCATACCATTTACGAAGTTTTTATACTACGGGTGAAGAGGTTCAAACTTACCCTTAAGGAGTGTCTCCTGTAGGCACCGGTGTTACTCATTATAGAACATATATAGTATCCACAATGTACACTCCCAGGCTTCTGCTTGGGGCACTGTGTGTTTTGCATATGAAAATGTTAAGTAATGCTTTTGACAGCCATGTAATGGGGTACTGAAGAAGTAAGTTACACTTACCGCACATAGTGTTTTATAGCCAGCTTTTCCTTCCTTGCTAGATCATGCCTTCCATGATGATTAGTGACATAGAACCTAAATGCCCTGTTCAAATTATTTTAGCAAAGACAACTTGTTAGTATCCAAAAGTGAACGTTACAAGTATGTATACAAACATATAAGCTAATGAGGATTGTCGATATGTATACGTCTTGAGAATCGATATGAAGTCTTTGTATGTCACTGGGTCCTTATCTAATGAATCAAAGACCCATGCTATGCTCCTCCCGACATCGACGGCTATACAAATCCAGTGGTTGCTGCATGGATTTAATCATAGAACTAGATAAACTCTTTTGCATCGAATAAAATATATGGAACAAAGCTTTAAGTATAGAGTTGAGCTTACTCGAAGTTGTATGGTAGCCATATAGTAGAGTATTGTTGGAGATTTTTGAAAGCCAGGGCAATGTATGTCGTAACCTTAAGGGACTCTTCCCTTAGTTTCGCCGTACGAATGTGCTCTTTCTCCCGAAGAGTCTTTGCAGCAGCTAGCTCTTTGGCATCAAGTGTCCACCGTTTAGGGTAATTGAAATTTATTTGGGCTATAGCTTGAGGGTCTACATACCCGACTTTTACACTTGGCATTTGTTTGACAATGTGCACTTGCATTCTACAAATCACGACATGGGTTAGTTACAACAAAATTCAAAGATGACATTCATATCATATCGAGAGGACAAGGACTTACAGGCACCATGTGCGAATTAGATTCATCTCCATTTCTCCTAGGTGAAAGCATGTTTGCATGTCATTGAAGTCAAAGACAATTTTCCCAGCTGGTGTTCCAAATGTGCCGGTGGGAAAGCATGCTTGTATGATATCTATGCTCGTTGGGAGAACACGCAAGTACCAATCATGGAACCTTCTCATTCCAAGTGGTAGGCGCTGGATGTCCCAGTTTGGTAGGAAGGGCTTGCCTCTTTCATATGTTTTCGGGCAATCCTTTGACCATTTGATGGCATCAACATTTGGATACTGCTTTGCAATTTGGTGGAGTTTGCTAGTGACGGCCTCCTCATAACCCCGTGATGGGACTTTTTTAACTTGGTTCTCAGGCTTGAACTGGTCATGGGAATACCACTTGGACACCAATGAGACGTCTTTGATCGGAACATAAACTGGCCTTATGGTGATTGGATGCTTCTTTCGAAGTTCCCATTCAGGCATGTCCTCATCTTCTTGTGCTACAGCTTCTTCAGGAGGCATTCGTTGTTCATGTATCGGCTGTGCTAGTTGAGAAGACTGTGGTATCTCATGATGCACTTGCTCGGTACTAGCTAGAGGTGGTTGTGGCATCTCATCAGACACATGCTCGCTAGGAGGCGGGGAAGAATGTGGCATCTCAGGAATGTGGGGGTCACGAGACGGTGAAAATATCTCCCTGATCTCAACAACTCGCTCCAAATTTGGGAGAGGGGGAGGTGGCGAAGAAGCAGTCAATATAATGTCCCGTTTGTGCCAGAGGATAAACTGTCCCATAACGTCTCTGAGTAACACCAGCCCCTCGAGAGTTGTGTAGTCTATCCTCCACCGCATGAACTTGGGCTTCACTATATGCACCTCGACCCTAGTGTAGTCCAGAGGTATCTTATTATTGTGGTGTAAGCCACCGGGAGGATGTGCCACACCCGTTGCCACCTTCATCATAGTGTTCTACCGGCCACTGAGAAACACCAAGGTGCAACTAGTTGGTTCCAGTATACGATCGACTGGGGTTGTGGTTGTAGTGGAACCTTGGCTGCTAGGAACTTTCGGAGGGCTGCCAACTAATGCCAGTTCTCCCGGCGGCGTCTCTAATATCCATGGCTCCGTAGACAGTCCTTGCTCCCCA